>NW_026734855.1:0-217101 GCF_949786415.1 Peromyscus eremicus | reverse complement strand
ACAAGAACAGTAGATCCTCTTCATTCCAATACACTGTACATGCTGGGAACAGACGCCAGTGCTATTTGCCCTGTGTATGACAATTGGAGCACAATAGTGACTCTTCTTACCAGAAAACAACTCTTGCTCGTAGGACCAGAAACTCCATGTGATTCAACTCCATTTAGGACTGGGAAACAAACACTAGCTCGCCTTACAAGAAACACACTTTGCTTTTGAGAAAAGAGCACTCTTCTACTCTACTGTGTAACCTATGGGGTCCGAACAGTGAGCATGCTCAGAACAAAAGATCTGTGCTTCCTCCACACACGGGCCATATCTAGTTCAACTCTGCTTAGGAAACTGACAAGGACAGTAGCTCCTCTTCAGTCCAATACACTGTACATGCAGGGAACAGACGCTAGGGCTATTTGTCCTCTGTATGACAATGGGAGCGCAATAGTGACTCTTCTTATCAGAAAACACCTCTTGCACGTAGGACCAGAAACTGCATGGGATTCAACTCCATTTCTGACTGGGAAACAAACACTAGCTCGCCTTACAAGCAACACACTCTGCTTTTGAGAAAAGAGCACTCATCTACTCTACTGTGTTTCCTATGGGGTCCGAACAGTGAGCTTGCTCAGAACAAAAGAAATGTGCTTCCTACACACAGGGGCCATATCTCGTTCAACTCTGCTTAGGAAACTGACAAGAATAGTAGCTCCACTTCAGTCCAATACACTGTACTTGGTGGGAACATACGCGAGTGCTATTTGCTCTGTATATGGAAATGGCAGCGCAATAGTGACTTTCCTTACCAGAAAACAACTCTTGCTGATAGGACCAGAAACTGCATGTGATTCAACTCCATTTAGGACTGGGAAACAAATGCTAGCTCGCCTTACAAGAAACACACTCTGCTTTTGAGAAAAGAGCAATCTTCTACTCTACTGTGTTTCCTATAGGGCCAGAACAGTGTGTTTGCTCAGAACAAAAGAACTGTGCTTCCTACAAATACGGCCATACCTAGTTCAATTCTGCTTAGGAAACTGAAAAGACCAGTAGATCCTCTTCAGTCCAATACACTGTACTTGCTGGGAACAGACGCGAGTGCTATTTGCACTGTGTATGGCATTGGGAGCGCAATAGTGACTTTCCTTACCAGAAAACAACTCTTGCTCGTAGGACCAAAAACTGCATGTGATTCAACTCCATTTAGGAATGGGAAACAAACGCTAGCTCGCCTTACAAGAAACACACTCTGCTTTTGAGAAAAGAGCACTCTTCTACTCTACTGTGTTTCCTAAGGGGTCCGAAAAGTGAGCTTGCTCAGAACAAAAGAACTGTGCTTCCTACACACAGGGGCCATATCTAGTTCAACTCTGCTTAGGAAACTGACAAGAACAGTAGCTCCTCTTCAGTGCAATACACTGTACTTGCTAGGAACAGACTCAAGTGCTATTTGCACTGTGTATGACAATGGGAGCATAATAGTGACTCTTCTTACCAGAAAACAACTCTTGATCGTAGGACCAGAAACTGCATGGGATTCAACTGCATTTCTGACTGGGAAACAAACACTAGCTCGCCTTACAAGAAACACACTCTGCTTTTGAGAAAAGAGCAATCTTCTACTCTACTGTGTTTCCTATAGGACAGAACAGTGTGTTTGCTCAGAACAAAAGAACTGTGCTTCCTACAAATACGGCCATATCTAGTTCAATTCTGCTTAGGAAACTGAAAAGAACAGTAGATCCTCTTCAGTCCAATACACTGTACATGCTGGGAACAGACGCCAGTGCTATTTTCCCTGTGTATGACAATGGGAGTGCAATAGTGACTCTTCTTACCAGAAAACAACTCTTGCTCGTAGGACAATAAACTGCATGTGTTTCAACTCCATTTAGGACTGGGAAACAAATCCTAGCTCGCCTTACAAGAAACACACTCTGCTTTTGAGAAAAGAGCACTCTTCTACTCTTCTGAGTTTCCTATGTTGTCCGAAGAGTGAGCTTGCTCAGAACAAAAGAACTGTGCTTCCTACACACAGGGGCCATATCTAGTTCAACTCTGCTTAGCAAACTGACAAGAACAGTAGCTCCTCTTCAGTCCAATACACTGTACTTGCTGGGAACAGATGCGATTGCTATCTGCACTGTGTATGGAAGTGGGAGCGAAAAGTGACTTTCCTTACCAGAAAAAAAACTCTTGCACATAGGACCAAAAACTGCATGTGATTCAACTCCATTTCTGACTGGGAAACAAACACTAGCTCGCCTTACAAGAAACACACTCTGCTTTTGAGAAAAGAGCACTCTTCTACTCTACTGTGTCTCCTATAGGGCCAGAACAGTGAATTTGCTCAGAACAAAAGAACTGTGCTTCCTACAAATATGGCCATATCTAGTTCAATTCTGCTTAGGAAACTGACAAGAACAGTAGATCCTCTTCAGTCAAATACACTGTACATGCTGGGAACAGACGCCAGTGCTATTTGCCCTGTGTATGACAATGGGAGCCCAATTGTTACTCTTCTTACCAGAAAACAACTCTTGCTAGTAGGACAAGAAACTGCATGTGATTCAACTCCATTTAGGACTGGGAAACAAAGGCTAGCTCTCTTTACAAGAAACACACTCTGCTTTTGAGAAAAGAGCACTCTTCTACTCTACTGTGTTTCCTATGGGGTCCGAACAGTGAGCTTGCTCAGAAAAAAGAACTGTGCTTCCTACACACATGGGCCATATCTAGTTCAACTCTGCTTAGGAAACTGACAAGAACAGTAGCTCCTCTTCAGTCCAATACACTGTACTTGCTGGGAACAGACGCGAGTGCTATTTGCACTGTGTATGGCAAAGGGAGCGCAATAGTGACTTTCCTTACCAGAAAACAACTCTTGCTCGTAGGACCAAAAACTGCATGTGATTCAACTCCATTTAGGACTGGGAAACAAATGCTAGCTCGCCTTACAAGAAACACACTCTGCTTTTGAGAAAAGAGCAATCTTCTACTCTACTGTGTTTCCTTTAGGGCCAGAACAGTGTGTTTGCTCAGAACAAAAGAACTGTGCTTCCTACAAATACGGCCATATCTAGTTCAATTCTGCTTAGGAAACTGAAAAGAACAGTAGATCCTCTTCTGTCCAATACACTGTACTTGCTGGGAACAGACGCGAGTGCTATTTGCACTGTGTATGGCATTGGGAGCGCAATAGTGACTTTCCTTACCAGAAAACAACTCTTGCTCGTAGGACCAAAAACTGCATGTGATTCAACTCCATTTAGGAATGGGAAACAAACGCTAGCTCGCCTTACAAGAAACACACTCTGCTTTTGAGAAAAGAGCAATCTTCTACTCTACTGTGTTTCCTTTAGGGCCAGAACAGTGTGTTTGCTCAGAACAAAAGAACTGTGCTTCCTGCAAATACGGCCATATCTAGTTCAATTATGCTTAGGAAACTGAAAAGAACAGTAGATCCTCTTCAGTCCAAAACAGTGTACATGCTGGCAACAGACGCCAGTGTTATTTGCCCTGTGAATGACAATGGGAGCACAATAGTGACTCTTCTTACCAGAAAACAACTCTTGCTCGTAGGACAAGAAACTGCCTGTGATTCAACTCCAATTAGGACTGGGAAACAAAGGCTAGCTCGCTTTACAAGAAACACACTCCGCTTCTGAGAAAAGAGCACTCTTCTACTCTACTGTGTTTCCTATGGGGTCCGAACAGTGAGCTTGCTCAGAACAAAAGAACTGTGCTTCCTACACACAGGGGCCATATCAGGTTCAACTCTGCTTAGCAAACTGACAAGAACAGTAGCTCCGATTCAGTCCAATACACTGTACTTGCTGGGAACAGACGCCAGTGCTATTTGCACTGTGTATGGCAATGGGAGCACAATAATGACTTTCCTTACCAGAAAACAACTCTTGCTCATAGGACCAAAAACTGCATGTGATTCAACTCAATTTAGGACTGGCAAACAAACGCTAGCTCGCCTTACAAAAAACACACTCTGCTTTTGAGAAAAGAGCACTCTTCTACTCTACTGTGTTTCCTATAGGGCCAGAACAGTGAGTTTGCTCAGAACAAAAGAACTGTGATTCCTACAAATACGGCCATATATAGTTCAATTCTGCTTTGGAAACTGACAAGAACAGTAGATCCTCTTCATTCCAGTACACTGTACATGCTGGGAACAGACGCCAGTGCTATTTGCCTTGTGTATGACAATTGGAGCACAATAGTGACTCTTCTTACCAGAAAACAACTCTTGCTTGTAGGACAAGAAACTGCATGTGATTCAACTCCATTTAGGACTGTGAAACAAACGCTAGCTCGCCTTA
Source organism: Peromyscus eremicus (assembly GCF_949786415.1). NCBI lineage: Eukaryota > Metazoa > Chordata > Mammalia > Rodentia > Cricetidae > Peromyscus > Peromyscus eremicus. The sequence goes on along the minus strand of NW_026734855.1, from coordinate 212,773 downwards.
CAGGAAACACACTCTGCTTTAGAGAAAAGAGCACTCTTCTACTCTACTGTGTATCCTATGGGGTCCGAACAGTGAGCTTGCTCAGAACAAAAGAACTGTGCTTCCTCCACACACGGGCCATATCTAGTTCAACTCTGCTTAGGAAACTGACAAGAACAGTAGATCCTCTTCAGTCCAATACACTGTACATGCAGGGAACAGACTCTAGTGCTATTTGTCCTCTGTATGACAATGGGAGCGCAATAGTGACTCTTCTTATCAGAAAACACCTCTTGCACGTAGGACCAGAAACTGCAAGGGATTCAACTCCATTTCTCACTGGGAAACAAACACTAGCTCGCCTTACAAGAAACACACTCTGCTTTTGAGAAAAGAGCACTCTTCTACTCTATTGTGTTTCCTATGGGGTCCGAACAATGAGCTTGCTCAGAACAAAAGAACTGTGCTTCCTCCACACAGGGGCCATATCTAGTTCAACTCTGCTTAGGAAACTGACAAGAACAGTAGCTCTGCTTCAGTCCAATACACTGTACTTGCTGGGAACAAACGCGAGTGGTATTTGCACTGTGTATTGCAATGGGAGCGCAATAGTGACTTTCCTTACCAGAAAACAACTCTTGCTGGTAGGACCAGAAACTGCATGTGATACAACTCCATTTAGGACTGGGAAACAAACACTAGCTCGCCTTACAAGAAACACACTCTGCTTTTGAGAAAAGAGCAATCTTCTACTCTACTGTGTTTCCTATAGGACAGAACAGTGTGTTTGCTCAGAACAAAAGAACTGTGCTTCCTCCAAATACGGCCATATCTAGTTCAATTCTGCTTAGGAAACTGAAAAGAACAGTAGATCCTCTTCAGTCCAATACACTGTACATGCTGGGAACAGACGCCATTGCTATTTGCCCTGTGTCTGACAATGGGAGCACAATCGTGACTTTCCTTACCAGAAAAAACTCTTGCTCGAAGGACCAAAAACAGGATGTGATTCAACTCCATTTAGTACTGGGAAACAAACGCTAGCTTGCCTTACAATAAACACACTCTGCTTTTGAGAAAAGAGCACTCTTCTACTCTACTGTGTTTCCTATAGGGCCAGAACAGTGAGCTTGCTCAGAACAAAAGAACTGTGCTTCCTACAAATACAGCCATATCTAGTTCAATTCTGCTTAGGAAACTGAAAAGAACAGTAGATCCTCTTCAGTCCAATACACTGTACATGCTGGGAACAGACGCCAGTGCTATTTGTCCTGTGTCTGACAATGGGAGCGCAATAGTGACTTTCCTTACCAGAAAACAACTCTTGCTCGTAGGACCAAAAACAGGATGTGATTCAACTCCATTTAGTACTGGGAAACAAACGCTAGCTTGCCTTACAAGAAACACACTCTGCTTTTGAGAAAAGAGCACTCTTCTACTCTACTGTGTTTCCTATAGGGCCAGAACAGTGAGCTTGCTCAGAACAAAAGAACTGTGCTTCATACAAATACGGCCATATCTATTTCAATTATGCTTAGGAAACTGAAAAGAACAGTAGATCCTCTTCAGTCCAATACAGTGTACATGCTGGGAACAGATGCCAGTGTTATTTGCCCTGTGAATGACAATGGGAGCACAATAGTGACTCTTCTTACCAGAAAACAACTCTTGCTCGTAGGACCAAAAACAGCATGTGATTCAACTCCATTTAGGACTGGGAAACAAACGCTAGCTTGCCTTACAAGAAACACACTCTGCTTTTGAGAAAAGAGCACTCTTCTACTCTACTGTGTTTCCTATGGGGTCCGAAAAGTGAGCTTGCTCAGAACAAAAGAACAGTGCTTCATACAAATACGGCCATATCTAGTTCAATTCTGCTTAGGAAACTGACAAGAACAGTAGATCCTCTTCATTCCAATACACTGTACATGCTGGGAACAGACGCCAGTGCTATTTGCCCTGTGTATGACAATTGGAGCACAATAGTGACTCTTCTTACCAGAAAACAACTCTTGCTCGTAGGACCAGAAACTCCATGTGATTCAACTCCATTTAGGACTGGGAAACAAACACTAGCTCGCCTTACAAGAAACACACTTTGCTTTTGAGAAAAGAGCACTCTTCTACTCTACTGTGTAACCTATGGGGTCCGAACAGTGAGCATGCTCAGAACAAAAGATCTGTGCTTCCTCCACACACGGGCCATATCTAGTTCAACTCTGCTTAGGAAACTGACAAGGACAGTAGCTCCTCTTCAGTCCAATACACTGTACATGCAGGGAACAGACGCTAGGGCTATTTGTCCTCTGTATGACAATGGGAGCGCAATAGTGACTCTTCTTATCAGAAAACACCTCTTGCACGTAGGACCAGAAACTGCATGGGATTCAACTCCATTTCTGACTGGGAAACAAACACTAGCTCGCCTTACAAGCAACACACTCTGCTTTTGAGAAAAGAGCACTCATCTACTCTACTGTGTTTCCTATGGGGTCCGAACAGTGAGCTTGCTCAGAACAAAAGAAATGTGCTTCCTACACACAGGGGCCATATCTCGTTCAACTCTGCTTAGGAAACTGACAAGAATAGTAGCTCCACTTCAGTCCAATACACTGTACTTGGTGGGAACATACGCGAGTGCTATTTGCTCTGTATATGGAAATGGCAGCGCAATAGTGACTTTCCTTACCAGAAAACAACTCTTGCTGATAGGACCAGAAACTGCATGTGATTCAACTCCATTTAGGACTGGGAAACAAATGCTAGCTCGCCTTACAAGAAACACACTCTGCTTTTGAGAAAAGAGCAATCTTCTACTCTACTGTGTTTCCTATAGGGCCAGAACAGTGTGTTTGCTCAGAACAAAAGAACTGTGCTTCCTACAAATACGGCCATACCTAGTTCAATTCTGCTTAGGAAACTGAAAAGACCAGTAGATCCTCTTCAGTCCAATACACTGTACTTGCTGGGAACAGACGCGAGTGCTATTTGCACTGTGTATGGCATTGGGAGCGCAATAGTGACTTTCCTTACCAGAAAACAACTCTTGCTCGTAGGACCAAAAACTGCATGTGATTCAACTCCATTTAGGAATGGGAAACAAACGCTAGCTCGCCTTACAAGAAACACACTCTGCTTTTGAGAAAAGAGCACTCTTCTACTCTACTGTGTTTCCTAAGGGGTCCGAAAAGTGAGCTTGCTCAGAACAAAAGAACTGTGCTTCCTACACACAGGGGCCATATCTAGTTCAACTCTGCTTAGGAAACTGACAAGAACAGTAGCTCCTCTTCAGTGCAATACACTGTACTTGCTAGGAACAGACTCAAGTGCTATTTGCACTGTGTATGACAATGGGAGCATAATAGTGACTCTTCTTACCAGAAAACAACTCTTGATCGTAGGACCAGAAACTGCATGGGATTCAACTCCATTTCTGACTGGGAAACAAACACTAGCTCGCCTTACAAGAAACACACTCTGCTTTTGAGAAAAGAGCAATCTTCTACTCTACTGTGTTTCCTATAGGACAGAACAGTGTGTTTGCTCAGAACAAAAGAACTGTGCTTCCTACAAATACGGCCATATCTAGTTCAATTCTGCTTAGGAAACTGAAAAGAACAGTAGATCCTCTTCAGTCCAATACACTGTACATGCTGGGAACAGACGCCAGTGCTATTTTCCCTGTGTATGACAATGGGAGTGCATAAGTGACTCTTCTTACCAGAAAACAACTCTTGCTCGTAGGACAATAAACTGCATGTGTTTCAACTCCATTTAGGACTGGGAAACAAATCCTAGCTCGCCTTACAAGAAACACACTCTGCTTTTGAGAAAAGAGCACTCTTTTACTCTTCTGAGTTTCCTATGTTGTCCGAAGAGTGAGCTTGCTCAGAACAAAAGAACTGTGCTTCCTACACACAGGGGCCATATCTAGTTCAACTCTGCTTAGCAAACTGACAAGAACAGTAGCTCCTCTTCAGTCCAATACACTGTACTTGCTGGGAACAGATGCGATTGCTATCTGCACTGTGTATGGAAGTGGGAGCGAAAAGTGACTTTCCTTACCAGAAAAAAAACTCTTGCACATAGGACCAAAAACTGCATGTGATTCAACTCCATTTCTGACTGGGAAACAAACACTAGCTCGCCTTACAAGAAACACACTCTGCTTTTGAGAAAAGAGCACTCTTCTACTCTACTGTGTCTCCTATAGGGCCAGAACAGTGAGTTTGCTCAGAACAAAAGAACTGTGCTTCCTACAAATATGGCCATATCTAGTACAATTCTGCTTAGGAAACTGACAAGAACAGTAGATCCTCTTCAGTCAAATACACTGTACATGCTGGGAACAGACGCCAGTGCTATTTGCCCTGTGTATGACAATGGGAGCCCAATAGTTACTCTTCTTACCAGAAAACAACTCTTGCTCGTAGGACAAGAAACTGCATGTGATTCAACTCCATTTAGGACTGGGAAACAAAGGCTAGCTCTCTTTACAAGAAACACACTCTGCTTTTGAGAAAAGAGCACTCTTCTACTCTACTGTGTTTCCTATGGGGTCCGAACAGTGAGCTTGCTCAGAAAAAAAGAACTGTGCTTCCTACACACATGGGCCATATCTAGTTCAACTCTGCTTAGGAAACTGACAAGAACAGTAGCTCCTCTTCAGTCCAATACACTGTACTTGCTGGGAACAGACGCGAGTGCTATTTGCACTGTGAATGGCAAAGGGAGCGCAATAGTGACTTTCCTTACCAGAAAACAACTCTTGCTCGTAGGACCAAAAACTGCATGAGATTCAACTCCATTAAGACTGGGAAACAAACGCTAGCTCGCCTTACAAGAAACACACTCTGTTTTTGAGAAAAGAGCAGTCTTCTATTCTACTGTGTTTCATATGGGGTCCGAACATTGAGCTTGCTCAGAACAAAAGAACTGTGCGTCCTACACACACGGGCCATATGTAGTTCAACTCTGCTTAGTAAACTGACAAGAAGAGTAGCTCCTCTTCAGTCCAATACACTGTACTTGCTGGGAAAAGACGAGAGTGCTATGTGCACTGTGTATGGCAATGGGAGCACAAGAGTGACTTTGCTTACGAGAAAACAACTCTTGCTCGTAGGACCAAAAACTGCATGTGATTCAACTCCATTTAGGACTGGGAAACAAACTCTAGCTCGCCTTACAAGAAACACACTCTGCTTTTGAGAAAAGAGCAGTCTTCTATTCTACTGTGGTTCATATGGGGTCCGAACATTGAGCTTGCTCAGAACAAAAGAACTGTGGTTTCCACTCACACGGGCCATATCTAGTTCAACTCTGCTTAGGAAACTGACAAGAACAGTAGCTCCTCTTCTGTCCAATACACTGTACTTGCTGGGAACAGACACGAGTGCTACTTGTACTGTCTATGGCAATGGGAGTGCAGTAGTGACTTTAATTACCAGAAAACTACTCTTGCTCGTAGAACAAAAAACTGTATGTGATTCAACTCCATTTAGGACTGGGAAACAAACGCTAGCTCGCCTTACAAGAAACACACTCTGCTTTTGAGAAAAGATCACTCTTCTACTCTAATGTGTTTTCTATGGGGTCTGAACAGTGAGCTTGCTCAGAACAAAAAAACTGTGCTTCCTACACACAGGGGCCATATCTAGTTCAACTCTGCTTAGGAAACTGACAAGAACAGTAGCTCCGCTTCAGTCCAATACACTGTACTTGCTGGGAACAGACGCCAGTGCTATTTGCCCTGTGTATGACAATGGGAGCACAATAGTGACTCTTCTTACCAGAAAACAACTCTTGCTCGTAGGACCAGAAACTGCATGGGATTCAACTCCATTTCTGACTGGGAAACAAACACTAGCTCGCATTACAAGAAACACACTCTCCTTTTCAGAAAAGAGCACTCTTCTACTCCAATGTGTTTCCTATGGGATCCGAACAGTGAGCTTGTTCAGAACAAAAGAATTGTGCTTCCTACACACACAGGCCATATCTAGTTCAACTCTGCTTAGGAAACTGACAAGAAGGGTAGCTCCGCTTCTGTCCAATACACTGTACTTGCTGGGAACAGACGCCAGTGCTATTTGCACTGTGTATGCCAATGGGAGCGCAAGAGTCACTTTCCTTACCAGAAAACAACTCTTGCTCATAGGACCAAAAACTGCATGTGATTCAACTCCATTTAGGACTGGGAAACAAACGCTAGCTCGCCTTACAAGAAACACACTCTGCTTTTGAGAAAAGAGCACTCTTCTACTCTACTGTGTTTCCTATGGGGTCCGAACAGTGAGCTTGCTCAGAACAAAAGAACTGTGCTTCCTACACACAGGGGCCATATCTAGTTCAACTCTGCTTAGGAAAGTGACAAGAACAGTAGCTCCTCTTCAGTCCAATACACTGTACTTGCTGGGAAGAGACACGAGTGCTATTTGCACTGTGTCTGACAATGGGAGCACAATAGTGACTTTCCTTACCAGAAAAAAACTCTTGCTCGTAGGACCAAAAACAGGATGTGATTCAACTCCATTTAGTACTGGGAAACAAACGCTAGCTTGCCTTACAAGAAACACACTCTGCTTTTGAGAAAACAGCACTCTTCTACTCTACTGTGTTTCCTAGGGGGTCCAAACAGTGAGCTTGCTCAGAACAAAAGAACAGTGCTTCCTACACACAGGGGCCATATCTAGTTCAATTCTGCTTAGGAAACTGACAAGAACGGTAGCTCCTCTTCAGTCCAATACACTGTCCTAGCTGGGAACAGACGCGAGTGCTATTTGTACTGTGTATGGCAATAGGAGCGCAATAGTGACTCTTCTTATCAGAAAACAACTCTTGCTGGTAGGACCAGAAACTGCATGGGATTCAACTCCATTTAGGACTGGGAAACAAACGATAGCTCGACTTACAAGAAACACACTCTGGATTGCGAAAGGAGCAATATTCTACTCTACTGTGTTTCCTATAGGGCCAGAACAGTGAGCATTCTCAGAACAAAAGAACTGTGCTTCCTACACACCCGGTCCATATCTAGTTAAACTCTGCTTAGGAAACTGACAAGAACAGTAGATCCTCTTCAGCCCAATACACTGTACATGGTGGGAACAGATGCCAGTGCTTTTTGCCCTCTGTATGACAATGCAAGCGCAATAGTCACTCTTCTTACCAGAAAACAACTCTTGCTCGTAGGACCAGATACTTCATGTGATTCAACTCCATTTAGGATTGGGAAACAAACGCTAGCTCGCCTTACAAGAAACATACTCTGCTTTTGAGAAAAGAGCACTCTTCTACTCTACTGTGTTTCCTATGGGGTCCGAACAGTGAGCTTGCTCAGAACAAGAGAACTGTGCTTCCTACACACAGGGGCCATATCTAGTTCAACTCTGCTTAGGAAACTGACAAGAACATTAGCTCCTCTTCAGTCCAATACACTGTACTTGCTGGGAACAGACGGGAGTGCTATTTGCACTGTGTATGGCATTGGGAGCGCAATAGTGACTTTCCTTACCAGAAAACAACTCTTGCTCGTAGGACCAAAAACTGCATGTGATTCAACTCCATTTAGGAATGGGAAACAAACGCTAGCTCGCCTTACAAGAAACACACTCTGCTTTTGAGAAAAGATCACTCTTCTACTCTACTTAGTTTCCTAGGGGGTCCGAACAGTGAGCTTGCTCAGAACAAAAGAACAGTGCTTCCTACACACAGGGGCCATATCTAGTTCAACTCTGCCTAGCAAACTGACAAGAACAGTAGCTCCGCTGCAGTCCAATACACTGTACTTGCTGGGAGCAGACGCGAGTGCTATTTGCACTGTGTATGGCAATGGGAGCACAAGAGTGACTTTCCTTACCAGAAAACAACTCTTGCTCATAGGACCAAAAACTGCATGTGATTCAACTCCATTTAGGACTGGGAAACAAACGATAGCTCGCCTTACAAGAAACACACTCTGCTTTTGAGAAAAGAGCACTCTTCTACTCTACTGTGTTTCCTATAGGGCCAGAACAGTGAGCTTGCTCAGAACAAAAGCACTGTGCTTCCTACAAATACGGCCATATCTAGTACAATTCTGCTTAGGAAACTGACAAGAACAGTAGATCCTCTTCAGTCCAATACACTGTACTTGCTGGGAAGAGACGCGAGTGCTATTTGCACTGTGTCTGACAATGGGAAGCGCAATAGTGACTTTCCTTACCAGAAAACAACTCTTGCTCGTAGGACCAAAAACAGGATGTAATTCAACTCCATTTAGTACTGGGAAACAAACGCTAGCTTGCCTTACAAGAAACACACTCTGCTTTTGTGAAAACAGCACTCTTCTACTCTACTGTGTTTCCTAGGGGGTCCGAACATTGAGCTTGCTCAGAACAAAAGAACAGTGCTTCCTACACACAGGGGCCATATCTAGTTCAATTCTGCTTAGGAAACTGACAAGAACAGTAGATCCTCTTCAGTCAAATACACTGTACATGCTGGGAACAGACGCCAGTGCTATTTGCCCTGTGTATGACAATGGGAGCCCAATAGTTACTCTTCTTACCAGAAAACAACTCTTGCTAGTAGGACAAGAAACTGCATGTGATTCAACTCCATTTAGGACTGGGAAACAAAGGCTAGCTCTCTTTACAAGAAACACACTCTGCTTTTGAGAAAAGAGCACTCTTCTACTCTACTGTGTTTCCTATGGGGTCCGAACAGTGAGCTTGCTCAGAAAAAAAGAACTGTGCTTCCTACACACATGGGCCATATCTAGTTCAACTCTGCTTAGGAAACTGACAAGAACAGTAGCTCCTCTTCAGTCCAATACACTGTACTTGCTGGGAACAGACGCGAGTGCTATTTGCACTGTGTATGGCAAAGGGAGCGCAATAGTGACTTTCCTTACCAGAAAACAACTCTTGCTCGTAGGACCAAAAACTGCATGAGATTCAACTCCATTAAGACTGGGAAACAAACGCTAGCTCGCCTTACAAGAAACACACTCTGTTTTTGAGAAAAGAGCAGTCTTCTATTCTACTGTGGTTCATATGGGGTCCGAACATTGAGCTTGCTCAGAACAAAAGAACTGTGCGTCCTACACACACGGGCCATATCTATTTCAACTCTGCTTAGGAAACTGACAAGAATGGTAGCTCCGCTTCAGTCCAATACACTGTACTTGCTGGGAACAGACGCCAGTGCTATTTGCACTGTGTATGCAAATGGGAGCACAAGAGTCACTTTCCTTACCAGAAAACAACTCTTGCTCATAGGACCAAAAACTGCATGTGATTCAACTCCATTTAGGACTGGGAAACAAACGCTAGCTCGCCTTCCAAGAAACACACTCTGCTTTTGAGAAAAGAGCACTCCTCTACTCTACTGTGTTTCCTATAGGGCAAGAACAGTGAGCTTGCTCAGAACAAAAGAACTGTGCTTCATACAAATACGGCCATATCTAGTTCAATTCTGCTTAGAAAACTGAAAAGAACAGTAGATCCTCTTCAGTCCAATACAGTGTACATGCTGGGAACAGACGCCAGTGTTATTTGCCCTGTGAATGACAATGGGAGCACAATAGTGACTCTTCTTACCAGAAAACAACTCTTGCTCGTAGGACAAGAAACTGCATGTGATTCAACTCCATTTAGGACTGGGAAACAAAGGCTAGCTCGCTTTACAAGAAACACACTCCGCTTCTGATAAAAGAGCACTCTTCTACTCTACTGTGTTTCCTATGGGGTCCGAACAGTGAGCTTGCTCAGAACAAAAGAACTGTGCTTCCTACACACAGGGGCCATATCAGGTTCAACTCTGCTTAGCAAACTAACAAGAACAGTAGCTCCGCTTCAGTCCAATACACTGTACTTGCTGGGAACAGACGCCAGTGCTATTTGTACTGTGTATGGCAATGGGAGCACAATAATGACTTTCCTTACCAGAAAACAACTCTTGTTCATCGGACCAAAAACTGCATGTGATTCAACTCAATTTAGGACTGGGAAACAAACACTAGCTCGCCTTACAAGAAACACACTCTGCTTTTGAGAAAAGAGCAATCTTCTACTCTACTGTGTTTCCTATAGGACAGAACAGTGTGTTTGCTCAGAACAAAAGAACTGTGCTTCCTACAAATACGGCCATATCTAGTTCAATTCTGCTTAGGAAACTGAAAAGAACAGTAGATCCTCTTCAGTCAAATACACTGTACATGCTGGGAACAGACGCCAGTGCTATTTTCCCTGTGTCTGACAATGGGAGCGCAATAGTGACTTTCCTTCCCAGAAAAAACTCTTCTTGCTCGTAGGACCAAAAACAGGATGTGATTCAACTCCATTTAGTACTGGGAAACAAACGCTAGCTTGCCTTACAAGAAACACACTCTGCTTTTGAGAAAAGAGCACTCTTCTACTCTACTGTGTTTCCTATAGGGCCAGAACAGTGAGCTTGCTCAGAAAAAAAAGAACTGTGCTTCATACAAATACGGCCATATCTAGTTCAATTATGCTTAAGAAACTGAAAAGAACAGTAGATCCTCTTCAGTCCAATACAGTGTACATGCTGGGAACAGATGCCAGTGTTATTTGCCCTGTGAATGACAATGGGAGCACAATAGTGACTCTTCTTACCAGAAAACAACTCTTGCTCGTAGGACCAAAAACAGCATGTGATTCAACTCCATTTAGGACTGGGAAACAAACGCTAGCTTGCCTTACAAGAAACACACACTGCTTTTGAGAAAAGAGCACTCTTCTACTCTACTGTGTTTCCTGTGGGGTCCGAAGAGTGAGCTTGCTCAGAACAAAAGAACAGTGCTTCATACAAATACGGCCATATCTAGTTCAATTCTGCTTAGGAAACTGACAAGAACAGTAGATCCTCTTCATTCCAATACACTGTACATGCTGGGAACAGACGCCAGTGCTATTTGCCCTGTGTATGACAATTGGAGCACAATAGTGACTCTTCTTACCAGAAAACAACTCTTGCTCGTAGGACCAGAAACTCCATGTGTTTCAACACCATTTAGGACTGGGAAACAAACACTAGCTCGCCTTACAAGAAACACACTTTGCTTTTGAGAAAAGAGCACTCTTCTACTCTACTGTGTATCCTATGGGGTCCGAACAGTGAGCTTGCTCAGAACAAAAGAACTGTGCTTCCTCCACACACGGGCCATATCTAGTTCAACTCTGCTTAGGAAACTGACAAGAACAGTAGCTCCTCTTCAGTCCAATACACTGTACATGCAGGGAACAGACGCTAGTGCTATTTGTCCTCTGTATGACAATGGGAGCGCAATAGTGACTCTTCTTATCAGAAAACACCTCTTGCACGTAGGACCAGAAACTGCATGGGATTCAACTCCATTTCTCACTGGGAAACAAACACTAGCTCGCCTTACAAGAAACACACTCTGCTTTTGAGAAAAGAGCACTCTTCTACTCTACTGTGTTTCCTATGGGGTCCATACAGTGAGCTTGCTCAGAACAAAACAACTGTGCTTCCTACACACAGGGGCCATATCTAGTTCAACTCTGCTTAGGAAACTGACAAGAATAGTAGCTCCACTTCAGTCCAATACACTGTACTTGCTGGGAACATACGCGAGTGCTATTTGCACTGTATATGGCAATGGCAGCGCAATAGTGACTTTCCTTACCAGAAAACAACTCTTGCTGGTAGGACCAGAAACTGCATGTGATTCAACTCCATTTAGGACTCGGAAACAAATGCTAGCTCGCCTTACAAGAAACACACTCTGCTTTTGAGAAAAGAGCAATCTTCTACTCTACTGTGTTTCCTATAGGGCCAGAACAGTGTGTTTGCTCAGAACAAAAGAACTGTGCTTCCTACAAATACGGCCATATCTAGTTCAATTCTGCTTAGGAAACTGAAAAGAACAGTAGATCCTCTTCAGTCCAATACACTGTACATGCTGGGAACAGACGCGAGTGCTATTTGCACTGTGTATGGCATTGGGAGCGCAATAGTGACTTTCCTTACCAGAAAACAACTCTTGCTCGTAGGACCAAAAACTGCATGTGATTCAACTCCATTTAGGAATGGGAAACAAACGCTAGCTCGCCTTACAAGAAACACACTCTGCTTTTGAGAAAAGAGCACTCTTCTACTCTACTGTGTTTCCTAAGGGGTCCGAAAAGCGAGCTTGCTCAGAACAAAAGAACTGTGCTTCCTACACACAGGGGCCATATCTAGTTCAACTCTGCTTAGGAAACTGACAAGAACATTAGCTCCTCTTCAGTCCAATACACTGTACTTGCTGGGAACAGACGCGAGTGCTATTTGCACTGTGTATGGAAATGGGAACGAAATAGTGACTTTCCTTACCAGAAACAGCTCTTTCTCGTAGGACCAAAAACTGCATGTGATTCAACTCCATTTAGGACTGGGAAACAAACACTAGCTCGCCTTACAGGAAACACACTCTGCTTTTGAGAAAAGAGCACTCTTCTACTCTACTGTGTTTCCTATAGGACCAGAACAGTGAGCTTGCTCAGAACAAAAGAACTGTGCTTCATACAAATATTGCCATATCTAGTTCAATTCTGCTAAGGAAACTGAAAAGAACAGTAGATCCTCTTCAGTCCAATACACTGTACATGCTGGGAACAGACGCCAGTGCTATTTTCCCTGTGTATGACAATGGGAGTGCAATAGTGACTCTTCTTAACAGAAAACAACTCTTGCTCGTAGGACAATAAACTGCATGTGTTTCACCTCCATTTAGGACTGGGAAACAAATGCTAGCTCGCTTTACAAGAAACACACTCTGCTTTTGAGAAAAGAGCACTCTTCTACTCTTCTGTGTTTCCTATGTGGTCCAAACAGTGAGCTTGCTCAGAACAAAAGAACTGTGCTTCCTACACACAGGGGCCATATCTATTTTAACTCTGCTTAGCAAACTGACAAGAACAGTAGCTCCTCTTCAGTCCAATACACTGTACTTGCTGGGAACAGATGCGAGTGCTATTTGCACTGTGTATGGAAGTGGGAGCGCAAGAGTCACTTTCCTTACCAGAAAACAACTCTTGCTCATAGGACCAAAAACTGCATGTGATTCAACTCCATTTAGGACTGGGAAACAAACGCTAGCTCGCCTTACAAGAAACACACTCTGCTTTTGAGAAGAGAGCACTCTTCTACTCTACTGTGTTTCCTATAGGGCAAGAACAGTGAGTTTGCTCAGAACAAAAGAACTGTGCTTCATACAAATACGGCCATATCTAGTTCAATTATTTTTAGGGAACTGAAAAGAACAGTAGATCCTCTTCAGTCCAAAACAGTGTACATGCTGGGAACAGACGCCAGTGTTTTTTGCCCTGTGAATGACAATGGGAGCACAATAGTGACTCTTCTTACCAGAAAACAACTCTTGCTAATAGGACAAGAAACTGCATGTGATTCAACTCCATTTAGGACTGGGAAACAAAGGCTAGCTCGCTTTACAAGAAACACACTCCGCTTCTGAGAAAAGAGCACTCTTCTACTCTACTGTGTTTCCTATGGGGTCCGAACAGTGAGCTTGCTCAGAACAAAAGAACTGTGCTTCCTACACACAGGGGCCATATCAGGTTCAACTCTGCTTAGCAAACTGACAAGAACAGTAGCTCCGATTCAGTCCAATACACTGTACTTGCTGGGAACAGACGCCAGTGCTATTTGCACTGTGTATTGCAATGGGAGCACAATAATGACTTTCCTTACCAGAAAACAACTCTTGCTCATAGGACCAAAAACTGCATGTGATTCAACTCAATTTAGGACTGGCAAACAAACGCTAGCTCGCCTTACAAAAAACACACTCTGCTTTTGAGAAAAGAGCACTCTTCTACTCTACTGTGTTTCATATAGGGCCAGAACAGTGAGATTGCTCAGAACAAAAGAACTGTGATTCCTACAAATACGGCCATACATAGTTCAATTCTGCTTTGGAAACTGACAAGAACAGTAGATCCTCTTCATTCCAGTACACTGTACATGCTGGGAACAGACGCCAGTGCTATTTGCCTTGTGTATGACAATTGGAGCACAATAGTGACTCTTCTTACCAGAAAACAACTCTTGCTTGTAGGACAAGAAACTGCATGTGATTCAACTCCATTTAGGACTGTGAAACAAACGCTAGCTCGCCTTACAGGAAACACACTCTGCTTTAGAGAAAAGAGCACTCTTCTACTCTACTGTGTATCCTATGGGGTCCGAACAGTGAGCTTGCTCAGAATAAATGAACTGTGCTTCCTCCACACACGGGCCATATCTAGTTCAACTCTGCTTAGGAAACTGAAAAGAACAGTAGATCCTCTTCAGTCCAATACACTGTACATGCAGGGAACAGACGCTAGTGCTATTTGTCCTCTGTATGACAATGGGAGCGCAATAGTGACTCTTCTTATCAGAAAACACCTCTTGCACGTAGGACCAGAAACTGCAAGGGATTCAACTCCATTTCTGACTGGGAAACAAACACTAGCTCGCCTTACAAGAAAAACACTCTGCTTTTGAGAAAAGAGCACTCTTCTACTCTATTGTGTTTCCTATGGGTTCCGAACAATGAGCTTGCTCAGAACAAAAGAACTGTGCTTCCTACACACAGGGGCCATATCTAGTTCAACTCTGCTTAGGAAACTGACAAGAACAGTAGCTCTGCTTCAGTCCAATACACTGTACTTGCTGGGAACAGACGCGAGTGGTATTTGCACTGTGTATTGCAATGGGAGCGCAATAGTGACTTTCCTTACCAGAAAACAACTCTTGCTGGTAGGACCAGAAACTGCATGTGATACAACTCCATTTAGGACTGGGAAACAAACACTAGCTCGCCTTACAAGAAACACACTCTGCTTTTGAGAAAAGAGCAATCTTCTACTCTACTGTGTTTCCTATAGGACAGAACAGTGTGTTTGCTCAGAACAAAAGAACTGTGCTTCCTACAAATACGGCCATATCTAGTTCAATTCTGCTTAGGAAACTGAAAAGAACAGAAGATCCTCTTCAGTCAAATACACTGTACATGCTGGGAACAGACGCCAGTGCTATTTGCCCTGTGTCTGACAATGGGAGCTCAATCGTGACTTTCCTTACCAGAAAAAAGTCTTGCTCGTAGGACAAAAAACAGGATGTGATTCAACTCCATTTAGTACTGGGAAACAAACGCTAGCTTGCCTTACAAGAAACACACTCTGCTTTTGAGAAAAGAGCACTCTTCTACTCTACTGTGTTTCCTAGGGGGTCCGAACAGTGAGCTTGCTCAGAACAAAAGAACAGTGCTTCCTACACACAGGGGCCATATCTAGTTCAACTCTGCTTAGCAAACTGACAAGAACAGTAGCTCCGCTTCAGTCCAATACACTGTACTTGCTGGGAACAGACGCAAGTGCTCTTTGCACTGTGTATGGCAATGGGAGCGCAAGAATGACTTTCTTTACCAGAAAACAACTCTTGTTCGTAGGACCAAAAACTGCATGTGATTCAACTCCATTTAGGACTGGGAAACAAACGCTAGCTCGCCTTATAAGAAACACACTCTGCTTTTGAGAAAAGAGCAGTCTTCTATTCTACTGTGGTTCATATGGGGTCTGAACATTGAGCTTGCTCAGAATAAAAGAACTGTGCTTCCTACACACACGGGCCATATCTAGTTCAACTCTGCTTAGGAAACTGACAAGAACAGTAGCTCCTCTTCAGTCCAATACACTGTACTTGCTGGAACAGACGCCAGTGCTATTTGCACTGTGTATGGCAATGGGAGCGCAATAGTGTACTTTGCTTACGAGAAAACAACTCTTGCTGATAGGACCAAAAACTGCATGTGATTCAACTCCATTTAGGACTGGGAAACAAACTCTAGCTCGCCTTACAAGAAACACACTCTGCTTTTGAGAAAAGAGCAGTCTTCTATTCTACTGTGGTTCATATGGGTTCCAAACACTGAGCTTGCTCAGAACAAAAGAACTGTGCTTCCTACACACACGGGCCATATCTAGTTCAACTCTGCTTAGGAAACTGACAAGAACAGTAGCTCCTCTTCAGTCCAATACACTGTACTTGCTGGAACAGACGCCAGTGCTATTTGCACTGTGTATGGCAATGGGAGCGCAATAGTGTACTTTGCTTACGAGAAAACAACTCTTGCTCATAGGACCAAAAACTGCATGTGATTCAACTCCATTTAGGACTGGGAAACAAACTCTAGCTCGCCTTACAAGAAACACACTGTGCTTTTGAGAAAAGAGCAGTCTTCTATTCTACTGTGGTTCATATGGGGTCCGAAAACTGAGCTTGCTCAGAACAAAAGAATTGTGCTTCCTACACACACGGGCCATATCTAGTTCAACTCTGCTTAGGAAACTGACAAGAATGGTAGCTTCGCTTCAGTCCAATACACTGTACTTGCTGGGAACAGACGCCAGTGCTATTTGCAGTGTGTATGCCAATGGGAGCACAAGAGTCACTTTCCTTACCAGAAAACAACTCTTGCTCATAGGACCAAAAACTGCATGTGATTCAACTCCATTTAGGACTGGAAAACAAACGCTAGCTCGCCTTCCAAGAAACACACTCTGCTTTTGAGAAAAGAGCACTCCTCTACTCTACTGTGTTTCCTATAGGGCAAGAACAGTGAGCTTGCTCAGAACAAAAGAACTGTGCTTCATACAAATACGGCCATATCTAGTTCAATTATGCTTAGGAAACTGAAAAGAACAGTAGATCCTCTTCAGTCCAATACAGTGTACATGCTGGGAACAGACGCCAGTGTTATTTGCCCTGTGAATGACAATGGGAGCACAATAGTGACTCTTCTTACCAGAAAACAACTCTTGCTCGTAGGACAAGAAACTGCATGTGATTCAACTCCATTTAGGACTGGGAAACAAAGGCTAGCTCGCTTTACAAGAAACACACTACGCTTCTGAGAAAAGAGCACTCTTCTACTCTACTGTGTTTCCTATGGGGTCCGAACAGTGAGCTTGCTCAGAACAAAAGAACTGTGCTTCCTACACACAGGGGCCATATCAGGTTCAACTCTGCTTAGCAAACTGACAAGAACAGTAGCTCCGCTTCAGTCCAATACACTGTACTTGCCGCGAACAGACGCCAGTGTTATTTGTCCTGTGTATGGCAATGGCAGCGCAATAGTGACTATTCTTACCATAAAACAACTCTTGCTCGTAGGACCAGAAACTGCATGTGATTCAACTCCATTTAGGACTGGGAAACAAATGCTAGCTCGCCTTACAAGAAACACAATCTGCTTTAGAGAAAAGAGCACTCCTCTACTCTACTGTGTTTCCTATGGTGTCCGAACAGTGATCTTGCTCAGAACAAAAAAACTGTGATTCCTACACACACGGCCATATCTAGTTCAATTCTGCTTATAAACCTGACAAGAACATTAGATCCTCTTCAGTCCAATACACTGTACTTGCTGGGAACAGACGCCAGTGCTAATTGTCTTTTGTACGGCAATGGCAGTGCAATAGTGACTTTCCTTACCAGAAAACAACTCTTGCTCATAGGACCCAAAACTGCATGTGATTCAACTCCATTTAGGACTGGGAAACAAACACTAGCTTGCCTTACAAGAAACACATTCTGCATTTGAGAAAAGAGCACTCTTCTACTCTACTGTGTTTCCTATGGGGTCCAAACTGTGAGCTTGCTCAGAACAGAAAACTTTGCTTCCTACACACGGACCATATCTAGTTCAACTCTGCTTAGGAAACTGACAAGAACAGTAGCTCCTCTTCAGTCCGATACACTGTAATTGCTGGGAACAGACGCGAGTGCTATTTGCACTGTGTATGGCAATGGGAGCGCAATAGTGACTTTCCTTACCAGAAAACAACTCTTGCTCGTAGGACCAGAAACTGCATGTGATTCAACTCCATTTAGGACTGGGAAACAAACACTAGCTCGCCTTACAAGAAACACACCCTGCTTTTGAGAAAAGAGCACTCTTCTACTCTACTGTGTTTCCTATGTGGTCAAAACAGTGAGCTTGCTCAAAACAAAAGAACTGAGCTTCCTATACACACGGGCCATATCTCGTTCAACTCTGCTTAGGAAACTGACAACAACAGTATCTACTCTTCAGTCCGATACACTGTACTTGCTGGGAACAGACGCGTGTGCTATTTGCACTGTGTATGGCAATGGGAGCGCAATAGTGACTTTCCTTACCAGAAAACAACTCTTGATTGTAGGACCAGAAACTGCATGTGATTCAACTCCATTTAGAACTGGGAAACAAAAGCTAGTTTGCCTTACAAGAAACACACTCTGCTTTAGAGAAAAGAGCACTCTTCTACTCTACTGTGTTTCCTATAGAGCCAGAACAGTGAGTTTCCTCAGAACAAAAGAACTGTGCTTCCTGCACACAGGGGCCATATCTATTCAATTCTGCTTAGGAAACTGACAAGAACAGTAGATCCTCTTCAGTCCATACACTGTACATGCTGGGAACAGATGCCAGTACTATTTGCTCTGTGTATGACAATGAGAGCCCAATAGTGACTCTTCTTACCAGAAAACAACTCTTGCTCCTAGGACCAGAAACTGCATGTGATTCAACTCCATTTAGGACTGGGAAACAAACGCTAGCTCGCCTTACAAGAAACACACTCTGTTTTTGAGAAAAGAGCAGTCTTCTATTCTACTGTGGTTCATATGGGGTCCGAACATTGAGCTTGCTCAGAACAAAAGAACTGTGCGTCCTACACACACGGGCCATATCTATTTCAACTCTGCTTAGGAAACTGACAAGAATGGTAGCTCCGCTTCAGTCCAATACACTGTACTTGCTGGGAACAGACGCCAGTGCTATTTGCAGTGTGTATGCCAATGGGAGCACAAGAGTCACTTTCCTTACCAGAAAACAACTCTTGCTCATAGGACCAAAAACTGCATGTGATTCAACTCCATTTAGGACTGGGAAACAAACGCTAGCTCGCCTTCCAAGAAACACACTCTGCTTTTGAGAAAAGAGCACTCCTCTACTCTACTGTGTTTCCTATAGGGCAAGAACAGTGAGCTTGCTCAGAACAAAAGAACTGTGCTTCATACAAATACGGCCATATCTAGTTCAATTCTGCTTAGGAAACTGAAAAGAACAGTAGATCCTCTTCAGTCCAATACAGTGTACATGCTGGGAACAGACGCCAGTGTTATTTGCCCTGTGAATGACAATGGGAGCACAATAGTGACTCTTCTTACCAGAAAACAACTCTTGCTCGTAGGACAAGAAACTGCATGTGATTCAACTCCATTTAGGACTGGGAAACAAAGGCTAGCTCGCTTTACAAGAAACACACTCCGCTTCTGATAAAAGAGCATTCTTCTACTCTACTGTGTTTCCTATGGGGTCCGAACAGTGAGCTTGCTCAGAACAAAAGAACTGTGCTTCCTACACACAGGGGCCATATCAGGTTCAACTCTGCTTAGCAAACTGACAAGAACAGTAGCTCCGCTTCAGTCCAATACACTGTACTTGCTGGGAACAGACGCCAGTGCTATTTGCACTGTGTATGGCAATGGGAGCACAATAATGACTTTCCTTACCAGAAAACAACTCTTGTTCATCGGACCAAAAACTGCATGTGATTCAACTCAATTTAGGACTGGGAAACAAACACTAGCTCGCCTTACAAGAAACACACTCTGCTTTTGAGAAAAGAGCAATCTTCTACTCTACTGTGTTTCCTATAGGACAGAACAGTGTGTTTGCTCAGAACAAAAGAACTGTGCTTCCTACAAATACGGCCATATCTAGTTCAATTCTGCTTAGGAAACTGAAAAGAACAGTAGATCCTCTTCAGTCAAATACACTGTACATGCTGGGAACAGACGCCAGTGCTATTTTCCCTGTGTCTGACAATGGGAGCGCAATAGTGACTTTCCTTCCCAGAAAAAACTCTTCTTGCTCGTAGGACCAAAAACAGGATGTGATTCAACTCCATTTAGTACTGGGAAACAAACGCTAGCTTGCCTTACAAGAAACACACTCTGCTTTTGAGAAAAGAGCACTCTTCTACTCTACTGTGTTTCCTATAGGGCCAGAACAGTGAGCTTGCTCAGAACAAAAGAACTGTGCTTCATACAAATACGGCCATATCTATTTCAATTATGCTTAGGAAACTGAAAAGAACAGTAGATCCTCTTCAGTCCAATACAGTGTACATGCTGGGAACAGATGCCAGTGTTATTTGCCCTGTGAATGACAATACGAGCACAATAGTGACTCTTCTTACCAGAAAACAACTCTTGCTCATAGGACCAAAAACAGCATGTGATTCAACTCCATTTAGGACTGGGAAACAAACACTAGCTTGCCTTACAAGAAACACACACTGCTTTTGAGAAAAGAGCACTCTTCTACTCTACTGTGTTTCCTATGGGGTCCGAAGAGTGAGCTTGCTCAGAACAAAAGAACAGTGCTTCATACAAATACGGCCATATCTAGTTCAATTCTGCTTAGGAAACTGACAAGAACAGTAGATCCTCTTCATTCCAATACACTGTACATGCTGGGAACAGACGCCAGTGCTATTTGCCCTGTGTATGACAATTGGAGCACAATAGTGACTCTTCTTACCAGAAAACAACTCTTGCTCGTAGGACCAGAAACTCCATGTGTTTCAACACCATTTAGGACTGGGAAACAAACACTAGCTCGCCTTACAAGAAACACACTTTGCTTTTGAGAAAAGAGCACTCTTCTACTCTACTGTGTATCCTATGGGGTCCGAACAGTGAGCTTGCTCAGAACAAAAGAACTGTGCTTCCTCCACACACGGGCCATATCTAGTTCAACTCTGCTTAGGAAACTGACAAGAACAGTAGCTCCTCTTCAGTCCAATACACTGTACATGCAGGGAACAGACGCTAGTGCTATTTGTCCTCTGTATGACAATGGGAGCGCAATAGTGACTCTTCTTATCAGAAAACACCTCTTGCACGTAGGACCAGAAACTGCATGGGATTCAACTCCATTTCTCACTGGGAAACAAACGATAGCTCGCCTTACAAGAAACACACTCTGCTTTTGAGAAAAGAGCACTCTTCTACTCTACTGTGTTTCCTATGGGGTCCTTACAGTGAGCTTGCTCAGAACAAAACAACTGTGCTTCCTACACACAGGGGCCATATCTAGTTCAACTCTGCTTAGGAAACTGACAAGAATAGTAGCTCCACTTCAGTCCAATACACTGTACTTGCTGGGAACATACGCGAGTGCTATTTGCACTGTATATGGCAATGGCAGCGCAATAGTGACTTTCCTTACCAGAAAACAACTCTTGCTGGTAGGACCAGAAACTGCATGTGATTCAACTCCATTTAGGACTCGGAAACAAATGCTAGATCGCCTTACAAGAAACACACTCTGCTTTTGAGAAAAGAGCAATCTTCTACTCTACTGTGTTTCCTATAGGGCCAGAACAGTGTGTTTGCTCAGAACAAAAGAACTGTGCTTCCTACAAATACGGCCATATCTAGTTCAATTCTGCTTAGGAAACTGAAAAGAACAGTAGATCCTCTTCAGTGCAATACACTGTACTTGCTGGGAAGAGACGCGAGTGCTATTTGCACTGTGTCTGACAATGGGAAGCGCAATAGTGACTTTCCTTACCAGAAAACAACTCTTGCTCGTAGGACCAAAAACAGGATGTAATTCAACTCCATTTAGTACTGGGAAACAAACGCTAGCTTGCCTTACAAGAAACACACTCTGCTTTTGTGAAAACAGCACTCTTCTACTCTACTGTGTTTCCTAGGGGGTCCGAACAGTGAGCTTGCTCAGAACAAAAGAACAGTGCTTCCTACACACAGGGGCCATATCTAGTTCAACTCTGCTTAGCAAACTGACAAGAACAGTAGCTCCGCTTCAGTCCAATACACTGTACTTGCTGGGAACAGACGCAAGTGCTCTTTGCACTGTGTATGGCAATGGGAGCGCAAGAATGACTTTCTTTACCAGAAAACAACTCTTGTTCGTAGGACCAAAAACTGCATGTGATTCAACTCCATTTAGGACTGGGAAACAAACGCTAGCTCGCCTTATAAGAAACACACTCTGCTTTTGAGAAAAGAGCAGTCTTCTATTCTACTGTGGTTCATATGGGGTCCGAACATTGAGCTTGCTCAGAATAAAAGAACTGTGCTTCCTACACACACGGGCCATATCTAGTTCAACTCTGCTTAGGAAACTGACAAGAACAGTAGCTCCTCTTCAGTCCAATACACTGTACTTGCTGGAACAGACGCCAGTGCTATTTGCACTGTGTATGGCAATGGGAGCGCAATAGTGTACTTTGCTTACGAGAAAACAACTCTTGCTCATAGGACCAAAAACTGCATGTGATTCAACTCCACTTAGGACTGGGAAAAAAAACGCTAGCTCACCTTACAAGAAACACACTCTGCTTTTGAGAAAAGAGCACTCTTCTACTCTACTGTGTTTCCTATGGGGTTCGAACAGTGAGCTTGCTCAGAACAAAAGAACTGTGCTTCCTACACACACGGGCCATATCTAGTTCAACTCTGCTTAGGAAACTGACAAGAACAGTAGCTCCTCTTCAGTCCAATACACTGTACTTGCTGGGAAAAGACACGAGTGCTATTTGTACTGTGTATGGCAATGGGAGCACAACAGTGACTCTTCTTACCAGAAAACAACTCTTGCTCGTAGGACCAAAAACTGCATTTGATTCAACTCCATTTAGGACTGGGAAACAAACGCTAGCTCGCCTTACAAGAAACACACTCTGCTTTTGAGAAAAGAGCACTCTTCTACTTTACTGTGTTTCCTATAGGGCTTGAACAGTGAGCTTGCTCAGAACAAAAGAAATGTGCTTCCTACACACACGGTACATATCTAGTTCAACTCTGCTTAGGAAACTAACGAGAACAGTAGCTCCTCTTCAGTCCAATACACTGTACTTTCTGGGAACAGACGCGAGTGCTATTTGCACTGTGTACGGCAAGGGGGCACAATAGTGACTCTTCTTGCCAGAAAACAACTCTTGCTCTTAGGACCAGAAACTGCATTTGATTCAATCCACTTAGGACTGGGAAACAAACGCTAGCTCGCCTTACAAGAAACACACCCTGCTTTTGAGAATAGGGCACACATCTTCTCTACTGTGTTTCCTATGGGGTCCAAACAGTGAGCTTGCCCAGAACAAAAGATTTGTGCTTCCTACACACAGGGGTCATATCTAGTTCAACTCTGCTTAGGAAATTGACAAGAACAGTAGCTCCTCTTCAGTCCAATACACTGTACTTGCTGGGAACAGACGCGAGTGCTATTTGCACTGTGTATGGCAATGGGAGCGCAATAATGACTTTCCTTACCAGAAAACAACTCTTGCTCGTAGGACCTGAAACTGCATGTGATTCAACTCCATTTAGGACTGGGAAACAAACGCTAGCTTGCCTTAAAAGAAATACACTCTGCTTTTGAGAAATAAGCACTATTCTACTCACCTGTGTTTCCTATAGGGCCAAAATAGTGAGCTTGCTCAGAACAAAAGAACTGTGCTTCCTACACACTCGCGCCATATCTAATTCAACTCTGCTTAGGAAAATGACAAGAACAGTAGCTCCTCTTCAGCCCAATACACTGTACTTGCTAGGAACAGATCCGAGTGCTATTTGCACTGTGTATGGCAATGGGAGCGCAATAGTGGCTTTCCTTAACAGAAAACAACTCTTGCGTGTAGGACTAAAAACTGCATGTGATTCAACTCCATTTAGAACTTGGAAACAAACGCTAGCTCGCCTTACAAGAAACACACTCTGCTTTTGAGAAAACAGCACTCTTCTACTCTATTGTGTTTCCTATAGCGCCAGAACAGTGACCTTGCTGAGTACAAAAGAACTGTGCTTCCTACACACATGGGCCATATCTAGTTCAACTCTGCTTAGGAAGCTGACAAGAACAGTAGCTCCTCTTCAGTCCAATACACTGTACATGCTGGGAACAGAAGACAGTGCTATTTGCCCTGTGTATGACAATGGGAGCGCAATAGTGACTCTTATTGCCAGAAAAAACTCTTGCTCGTAGTTTCAGAAACTGCATGTGATTCAACTCCATTTAGGACTAGAAAACAAATGCTAGCTCGCCTTACAAGAAACACGCTCTGCTTTTTAGAATAGGGCTCACATCTACTCTACTGTGTTTCCTATGGGGTCCAAACAGTGAGCTTGCTCAGAACAAAAGAACTGTAATTCCTACACACACGGGTCATATCTAGTTGAACTCTGCTTAGGAAACTGACAAGAACAGTAGCTCCTCTTCAGTCCAATACACTGTACTTGCTGGGAACAGACGCCAGTGCTATTTGCACTGTGTATGACAATGGGAGCACAATAGTGACTCTTCTTACCACAAAACAATTCTTGCTCGTAGGACCAGAAACTGCATGTGATTCAACTCCATTTAGGACTGGGAAACAAAGCTAGCTTGCCTTACAAGAAACACACTCTGCTTTTGTGGAAAGAGCCCTCTTCTACTCTACTGTGTTTCCTATAAGGCCAGAACAGTGAGCTTGCTGAGTACAAAAGAACTGTGCTTCCTATACACATGGGCCATATGTAGTTCAACTCTGCTTAGGATCCTGACAAGAACAGTAGATCCTCTTCAGTCCAATACACTGTACATGCTGGGAACAGACGCCAGTGCTATTTGCCCTGTGTATGACCATGGGAGCGCAACAATTACTCTTATTACCAGAAAAAACTCTTGCACGTAGGACCAGAAACTGCATGTGATTCAACTCCATTTAGGACTGGGAAACAAAAGCTAGCTCGCCTTACGAGAAACACACTCTGCTTTTGAGAAAAGAGCACTCTTCTACTCTACTGTGTTTTCTATGGGGTCCGAACAGTGAGCTTGCTGAGAACAAAGAACTGTGCTTCGTACACACACGGGCCATATCTAGTTCAACTCTGCTTAGGAAACTGACAAGAACAGTAGCTTCTTTCAATCCAATACACTGTACTTGCTGGGAACAGACGCAACGGCTGTTTGCACTGTGTATGGCAAAGGGAGCGCAATAGTGACTCTTCTAACCAGAAAACAATTCTTGCTCGTAGGACCAGAAACTGCATGTGTATTTGAACTCCATTTAGGACTGGGAAACAAATGCTAGCTCGCCTTACAAGAAACACACTCTGCTTTTGAGAAAAGAGCACTCTTCTGCTCTACTGTATTTCCTATGGGGTCCGAACAGTGAGCTTGCTCAGAACAAAAGAACTGTGCTACCTACACACACGGGCCATATCTAGTTCAACTCTGCTTAGGAAACTGACAAGAACGGTAGCTCCTCCTCAGTCGAGTACACTGTCCTAGCTGGGAACAGACGCGAGTGCTATTTGTACTGTGTATGGCAATAGGAGCGCAATAGTGACTCTTCTTATCAGAAAACAACTCTTGCTGGTAGGACCAGAAACTGCATGGGATTCAACTCTATTTAGGACTGGGAAACAAACGATAGCTCGACTTACAAGAAACACACTCTGGATTGAGAAAGGAGCACTCTTCTTCTCTAATGTGTTTCCTATAGGGCCAGAACAGTGAGCATTCTCAGAACAAAAGAACTGTGCTTCCTACACACACGGTCCATATCTAGTTAAACTCTGCTTAGGAAACTGACAAGAACAGTAGATCCTCTTCAGTCCAATACACTGTAAATGCTGGGAACAGATGCCAGTGTGATTTGCCCTGTGTATGACAATGGGAGCGCAATAGTGACTCTTCTTACCAGAAAACAACTCTTGCTCGTAGGACAAGAAACTGCATGTGATTCAACTCCATTTAGGACTGGGAAACAAATGCTAGCTCGCTTTACAAGAAACACACTCTGCTTTTGAGAAAAGAGCACTCTTCTACTCCACTGTGTTTCCTATGGGGTCTGAACAGTGAGCTTGCTCAGAACAAAAGAACTGTGCTTCCTACACACAGGGGCAATATCTAGTTCAACTCTGCTTGGGAAACTGACAAGAACTGTAGCTCCGCTTCAGTCCAATACACTGTACTTGCTGGGAACAGACGCCAGTGCTATTTGCACTGTGTATGGCAATGGGAGCGCAATAGTGACTTTCCTTACCAGAAAACAACTCTTGCTCATAGGACCTGAAACTGATGGGTTTCATCTCCATTTAGCACTGGGAAACAAACGCTAGCTAGCCTTACAAGAAACACACTCTGCTTTTGAGGAAAGAGCACGCTTCTTCTCTACTGTGTTTCCTATAGGGCCAGAACAGTGAGCTTGCTGAGTACAAAAGAACTGTGCTTCCTACACACATGGGCCATATCTAGTTCAACCCTGCTTAGGAACCTGACAAGAACAGTAGATCCTCTTCAGTCCAATACACTGTACATGATGGGACCAGAAGCCAGTGCTATTTGCCCTGTGTATGACAATGGGAGCGCAATAGTGACTCTTCTTACCAGAAAACAACTCTTGCTTGTAGGACCAGAAACTGCATGTGATTCAACTCCATTTAGGACTGGGAAACAAATGATAGCTCGCCTTACAAGAAACACACTCTCCTTTTGAGAAAAGAGCACTCTTCTACTCTAATGTGTTTCCTATAGGCCAGTACAGCGAGCTTGCTCAGAAGAAAAGAACTGTGCTTCCTACACACACGGGCCATATCTAGTTCAACTCTGCTTAGGAAACTGACAAGAACAGTAGCTCCTCTTCAGTCCAATATACTGTATTTGCTGGGAACAGACGCAAGGGCTGTTTGTACTGTGTATGGCAAAGGGAGTGCAATAGTGACTCTTCTAACCAGAAAACAACTCTTGCTCGTAGGACAAGAAACTGCATGTGTATTTGAACTCCATTTAGGACTGGGAAACAAATGCTAGCTCGCCTTACAAGAAACACACTCTGCTTTTGAGAAAAGAGCACCTGTCTACTCTACTGTGTTTCCTATGGGGTTCGAACAGTGAGCTTGCTCAGAACAAAAGAACTGTGCTTCCTAAACACATGGGCCATATCTAGTTCAACTCTGCTTAGGAAACTGACAAGAACAGTAGCTCCTTTTCAGTCCAATACACTGTACTTGCTGGGAACAGATGCGAGTGCTATTTGCACTGTTTATGGCAATGGGAGCGCAATAGTGTCTTTCCTTACTTGAAAGGAACTCTTGCGTGTAAGACCAAAAACTGCATGTGATTCAAGTCCATTTAGGACTGGGAAACAAACGCTAGCTCGCCTTACAAGAAACAAAATCTGCTTTTGAGGAAAGAGAACTATTCTACTCTACTGTGTTTCCTATGGTGTCCGAACAGTGAGCTTGCTCAGAACAAAAGAACTGTGCTTCCTACACACACGGGCCATATCTAGTTCAACTCTGCTTAGGAAACTGACAAGAACAGTATCCTTTCTTCAGTCCAATACACTCTACTTGTTGGGAACAGACGCGAGTGCTATTTGCACTGTGTATGGCAAAGGGAGCGCAATAGTGACTCTTCTTATCAGAAAACAACTCTTGCTCTTAGGACCAGAAACTGCATGTGATTCAACTCCACTTAGGACTGGGAAACAAACGCTAGCTCGCCTTACAAGAAACACGCTCTGCTTTGAGAAAAGGGCACACTTCTACTCTACTGTGTTTCCTATGGGGTCCTAACAGTGAGCTTATTCAGAACAAAAGAACTGTGCTTCCTACACACACCGGCCATATCTAGTTCAACTCTGATTAGAAAACTGACAAGAACAGTAGATCCTCTTCAGTCCAATACACTGTACTTGCTGGGAACAGACGCCAGTGCTATTTGCACTTTGAATGACAATGGGACCGCAATAGTGACTCTTCTTACCAGAAAACAACTCTTGCTAGTAGGACCAGAAACTGCATGTGATTCAACTCCATTTAGGACTAGGAAACAAACGCTAGCTCGCCTTACAAGAAACACACTCTGCTTTTGAGAAAAGAGCACTCTTCCACTCTACTGTGTTTTCTATCGGACCAGAACAGTGAGCTTGCTCAGAACAAAAGAACTTTGCTTCCTACACACACGGGCCATATCTAGTTCAATTCTGCTTAGGAAATTGACAAGAACAGTAGATCCTCTTCAGTCCAATACACTGTACTTGCTGGGAACAGAAGCCAGTGCTATTTGCCCTGTGTATGACAATGGGAGCGCAAAAGTGACTCTTCTTACCAGAAAACAACTCTAGCTCATAGGACCAGAAACTGCATGTGACTCAACTCCATTTAGGATTGGGAAACAAACGCTAGCTCATCTTACAAGAAACACACTCTGCTTTTGAGAATAGGGCACACATCTACTCTACTGTATTTCCTATGGGGTCCAAACAGTGTGCTTGCTCAGAACAAAAAAAACTGTGCTTCCTACACACACGGGTCATATCTAGTTCAACTCTGCTTAGGAAACTGACAAGAACAGTAGCTCCTCTTCATTCCAGTACACTGTACTTGCTCGGAACAGACGCAACGGCTGTTTGCACTGTATATTGCAATGGGAGCGCAATAGTGACTTTCCTTACCAGAAAACAGCTCTTGTTCGTAAAACCTTAAACTGCATGTGATTCAACTCCATTTAGGACTGGGAAAAAAAACGCTAGCTCACCTTACAAGAAACACACTCTGCTTTTGAGAAAAGAGCACTCTTCTACTCTACTGTGTTTCCTTTGGGGTTCGAACAGTGAGCTTGCTCAGAACAAAAGAACTGTGCTTCCTACACACACGGGCCATATCTAGTTCAACTCTACTTAGGAAACTGACAAGAACAGTAGCTCCTCTTCAGTCCAATACACTGTACTTGCTGGGAAAAGACACGAGTGCTATTTGTACTGTGTATGGCAATGGGAGCACAACAGTGACTCTTCTTACCAGAAAACAACTCTTGCTCGTAGGACCAAAAACTGCATTTGATTCAACTCCATTTAGGACTGGGAAACAAACGCTAGCTCGCCTTACAAGAAACACACTCTGCTTTTGAGAAAAGAGCACTCTTCTACTTTACTGTGTTTCCTATAGGGCTTGAACAGTGAGCTTGCTCAGAACAAAAGAAATGTGCTTCCTACACACACGGTACATATCTAGTTCAACTCTGCTTAGGAAACTAACGAGAACAGTAGCTCCTCTTCAGTCCAATACACTGTACTTTCTGGGAACAGACACGAGTGCTATTTGCACTGTGTACGGCAAGGGGGCACAATAGTGACTCTTCTTGCCAGAAAACAACTCTTGCTCTTAGGACCAGAAACTGCATTTGATTCAATCCACTTAGGACTGGGAAACAAACGCTAGCTCGCTTTACAAGAAACACGCTCTGCTTTTGAGAATAGGGCACACATCTTCTCTACTGTGTTTCCTATGGGGTCCAAACAGTGAGCTTGCCCAGAACAAAAGATTTGTGCTTCCTACACACAGGGGTCATATCTAGTTCAACTCTGCTTAGGAAATTGACAAGAACAGTAGCTCCTCTTCAGTCCAATACACTGTACTTGCTGGGAACAGACGCGAGTGCTATTTGCACTGTGTATGGCAATGGGAGCGCAATAATGACTTTCCTTACCAGAAAACAACTCTTGCTCGTAGGACCTGAAACTGCATGTGATTCAACTCCATTTAGGACTGGGAAACAAACGCTAGCTTGCCTTACAAGAAATACACTCTGCTTTTGAGAAATAAGCACTATTCTACTCACCTGTGTTTCCTATAGGGCTTGAACAGTGAGCTTGCTCAGAACAAAAGAACTGTGCTTCCTACACACTCGCGCCATATCTAATTCAACTCTGCTTAGCAAAATGACAAGAACAGTAGCTCCTCTTCAGCCCAATACACTGTACTTGCTAGGAACAGATCCGAGTGCTATTTGCACTGTGTATGGCAATGGGAGCGCAATAGTGACTTTCCTTAACAGAAAACAACTCTTGCGTGTAGGACTAAAAACTGCATGTGATTCAACTCCATTTAGAACTTGGAAACAAACGCTAGCTCGCCTTACAAGAAACACACTCTGCTTTTGAGAAAACAGCACTCTTCTACTCTATTGTGTTTCCTATAGCGCCAGAACAGTGACCTTGCTGAGTACAAAAGAACTGTGCTTCCTACACACATGGGCCATATCTAGTTCAACTCTGCTTAGGAAGCTGACAAGAACAGTAGCTCCTCTTCAGTCCAATACACTGTACATGCTGGGAACAGAAGACAGTGCTATTTGCCCTGTGTATGACAATGGGAGCGCAATAGTGACTCTTATTGCCAGAAAAAACACTTGCTCGTAGTTTCAGAAACTGCATGTGATTCAACTACATTTAAGACTAGAAAACAAATGCTAGCTTGCCTTACAAGAAACACGCTCTGCTTTTTAGAATAGGGCTCACATCTACTCTACTGTGTTTCCTATGGGGTCCAAACAGTGAGCTTGCTCAGAACAAAAGAACTGTAATTCCTACACACACGGGTCATATCTAGTTGAACTCTGCTTAGGAAACTGACAAGAACAGTAGCTCCTCTTCAGTCCAATACACTGTACTTGCTGGGAACAGACGCCAGTGCTATTTGCACTGTGTATGACAATGGGAGCACAATAGTGACTCTTCTTACCACAAAACAATTCTTGCTCGTAGGACCAGAAACTGCATGTGATTCAACTCCATTTAGGACTGGGAAACAAAGCTAGCTTGCCTTACAAGAAACACACTCTGCTTTTGTGGAAAGAGCCCTCTTCTACTCTACTGTGTTTCCTATAGGGCCAGAACAGTGAGCTTGCTGAGTACAAAAGAACTGTGCTTCCTATACACATGGGCCATATGTAGTTCAACTCTGCTTAGGATCCTGACAAGAACAGTAGATCCTCTTCAGTCCAATACACTGTACATGCTGGGAACAGACGCCAGTGCTATTTGCCCTGTGTATGACCATGGGAGCGCAACAATTACTCTTATTACCAGAAAAAACTCTTGCTCGTAGGACCAGAAACTGCATGTGATTCAACTCCATTTAGGACTGGGAAACAAAAGCTAGCTCGCCTTACGAGAAACACACTCTGCTTTTGAGAAAACAGCACTCTTCTACTCTACTGTGTTTTCTATGGGGTCCGAACAGTGAGCTTGCTGAGAACAAAGAACTGTGCTTCGTACACACACGGGCTATATCTAGTTCAACTCTGCTTAGGAAACTGACAAGAACAGTAGCTTCTTTCAATCCAATACACTGTACTTGCTGGGAACAGACGCAACGGCTCTTTGCACTGTGTATGGCAAAGGGAGCGCAATAGTGACTCTTCTAACCAGAAAACAATTCTTGCTCGTAGGACCAGAAACTGCATGTGGATTTGAACTCCATTTAGGACTGGGAAACAAATGCTAGCTCGCCTTACAAGAAACACACTCTGCTTTTGAGAAAAGAGCACTCTTCTGCTCTACTGTATTTCCTATGGGGTCCGAACAGTGAGCTTGCTCAGAACAAAAGAACTGTGCTACCTACACACACGGGCCATATCTAGTTCAACTCTGCTTAGGAAACTGACAAGAACGGTAGCTCCTCCTCAGTCGAGTACACTGTCCTAGCTGGGAACAGACGCGAGTGCTATTTGTACTGTGTATGGCAATAGGAGCGCAATAGTGACTCTTCTTATCAGAAAACAACTCTTGCTGGTAGGACCAGAAACTGCATGGGATTCAACTCTATTTAGGACTGGGAAACAAACGATAGCTCGACTTACAAGAAACACACTCTGGATTGAGAAAGGAGCACTCTTCTACTCTAATGTGTTTCCTATAGGGCCAGAACAGTGAGCATTCTCAGAACAAAAGAACTGTGCTTCCTACACACACGGTCCATATCTAGTTAAACTCTGCTTAGGAAACTGACAAGAACAGTAGATCCTCTTCAGTCCAATACACTGTAAATGCTGGGAACAGATGCCAGTGTGATTTGCCCTGTGTATGACAATGGGAGCGCAATAGTGACTCTTCTTACCAGAAAACAACTCTTGCTCGTAGGACAAGAAACTGCATGTGATTCAACTCCATTTAGGACTGGGAAACAAATGCTAGCTCGCTTTACAAGAAACACACTCTGCTTTTGAGAAAAGAGCACTCTTCTACTCCACTGTGTTTCCTATGGGGTCTGAACAGTGAGCTTGCTCAGAACAAAAGAACTGTGCTTCCTACACACAGGGGCAATATCTAGTTCAACTCTGCTTAGGAAACTGACAAGAACTGTAGCTCGGCTTCAGTCCAATACACTGTACTTGCTGGGAACAGACGCCAGTGCTATTTGCACTGTGTATGGCAATGGGAGCGCAATAGTGACTTTCCTTACCAGAAAACAACTCTTGCTCATAGGACCTGAAACTGATGGGTTTCATCTCCATTTAGCACTGGGAAACAAACGCTAGCTAGCCTTACAAGAAACACACTCTGCTTTTGAGGAAAGAGCACGCTTCTTCTCTACTGTGTTTCCTATAGGGCCAGAACAGTGAGCTTGCTGAGTACAAAATAACTGTGCTTCCTACACACATGGGCCATATCTAGTTCAACCCTGCTTAGGAACCTGACAAGAACAGTAGATCCTCTTCAGTCCAATACACTGTACATGATGGGACCAGAAGCCAGTGCTATTTGCCCTGTGTATGACAATGGGAGCGCAATAGTGACTCTTCTTACCAGAAAACAACTCTTGCTTGTAGGACCAGAAACTGCATGTGATTCAACTCCATTTAGGACTGGGAAACAAATGATAGCTCGCCTTACAAGAAACACACTCTCCTTTTGAGAAAAGAGCACTCTTCTACTCTAATGTGTTTCCTATAGGCCAGTACAGCGAGCTTGCTCAGAAGAAAAGAACTGTGCTTCCTACACACACGGGCCATATCTAGTTCAACTCTGCTTAGGAAACTGACAAGAACAGTAGCTCCTCTTCAGTCCAATATACTGTATTTGCTGGGAACAGACGCAAGGGCTGTTTGCACTGTGTATGGCAAAGGGAGTGCAATAGTGACTCTTCTAACCAGAAAACAACTCTTGCTCGTAGGACCAGAAACTGCATGTGTATTTGAACTCCATTTAGGACTGGGAAACAAATGCTAGCTCGCCTTACAAGAAACACACTCTGCTTTTGAGAAAAGAGCACCTGTCTACTCTACTGTATTTCCTATGGGGTTCGAACAGTGAGCTTGCTCAGAACAAAAGAACTGTGCTTGCTAAACACATGGGCCATATCTAGTTCAACTCTGCTTAGGAAACTGACAAGAACAGTAGCTCCTTTTCAGTCCAATACACTGTACTTGCTGGGAACAGATGCGAGTGCTATTTGCACTGTGTATGGCAATGGGAGCGCAATAGTGTCTTTCCTTACTTGAAAGGAACTCTTGCGTGTAAGACCAAAAACTGCATGTGATTCAAGTGCATTTAGGACTGGGAAACAAACGCTAGCTCCCCTTACAAGAAACAAAATCTGCTTTTGAGGAAAGAGAACTATTCTACTCTACTGTGTTTCCTATGGTGTCCGAACAGTGAGCTTGCTCAGAACAAAAGAACTGTGCTTCCTACACACACGGGCCATATCTAGTTCAACTCTGCTTAGGAAACTGACAAGAACAGTATCCTTTCTTCAGTCCAATACACTCTACTTGTTGGGAACAGACGCGAGTGCTATTTGCACTGTGTATGGCAAAGGGAGCGCAATAGTGACTCTTCTTATCAGAAAACAACTCTTGCTCTTAGGACCAGAAACTGCATGTGATTCAACTCCACTTAGGACTGGGAAACAAACGCTAGCTCGCCTTACAAGAAACACGCTCTGCTTTGAGAAAAGGGCACACTTCTACTCTACTGTGTTTCCTATGGGGTCCTAACAGTGAGCTTATTCAGAACAAAAGAACTGTGCTTCCTACACACACCGGCCATATCTAGTTCAACTCTGATTAGAAAACTGACAAGAACAGTAGATCCTCTTCAGTCCAATACACTGTACTTGCTGGGAACAGACGCCAGTGCTATTTGCACTTTGAATGACAATGGGACCGCAATAGTGACTCTTCTTACCAGAAAACAACTCTTGCTAGTAGGACCAGAAACTGCATGTGATTCAACTCCATTTAGGACTAGGAAACAAACGCTAGCTCGCCTTACAAGAAACACACTCTGCTTTTGAGAAAAGAGCACTCTTCCACTCTACTGTGTTTTCTATCGGACCAGAACAGTGAGCTTGCTCAGAACAAAAGAACTTTGCTTCCTACACACACGGGCCATATCTAGTTCAATTCTGCTTAGGAAATTGACAAGAACAGTAGATCCTCTTCAGTCCAATACACTGTACTTGCTGGGAACAGAAGCCAGTGCTATTTGCCCTGTGTATGACAATGGGAGCGCAAAAGTGACTCTTCTTACCAGAAAACAACTCTAGCTCATAGGACCAGAAACTGCATGTGACTCAACTCCATTTAGGATTGGGAAACAAACGCTAGCTCATCTTACAAGAAACACACTCTGCTTTTGAGAATAGGGCACACATCTACTCTACTGTATTTCCTATGGGGTCCAAACAGTGTGCTTGCTCAGAACAAAAAAAACTGTGCTTCCTACACACACGGGTCATATCTAGTTCAACTCTGCTTAGGAAACTGACAAGAACAGTAGCTCCTCTTCATTCCAGTACACTGTACTTGCTCGGAACAGACGCAACGGCTGTTTGCACTGTATATTGCAATGGGAGCGCAATAGTGACTTTCCTTACCAGAAAACAGCTCTTGTTCGTAAAACCTTAAACTGCATGTGATTCAACTCCATTTAGGACTGGGAAAAAAAACGCTAGCTCACCTTACAAGAAACACACTCTGCTTTTGAGAAAAGAGCACTCTTCTACTCTACTGTGTTTCCTATGGGGTTCGAACAGTGAGCTTGCTCAGAACAAAAGAACTGTGCTTCCTACACACACGGGCCATATCTAGTTCAACTCTGCTTAGGAAACTGACAAGAACAGTAGCTCCTCTTCAGTCCAATACACTGTACTTGCTGGGAAAAGACACGAGTGCTATTTGTACTGTGTATGGCAATGGGAGCACAACAGTGACTCTTCTTACCAGAAAACAACTCTTGCTCGTAGGACCAAAAACTGCATTTGATTCAACTCCATTTAGGACTGGGAAACAAACGCTAGCTCGCCTTACAAGAAACACACTCTGCTTTTGAGAAAAGAGCACTCTTCTACTTTACTGTGTTTCCTATAGGGCTTGAACAGTGAGCTTGCTCAGAACAAAAGAAATGTGCTTCCTACACACACGGTACATATCTAGTTCAACTCTGCTTAGGAAACTAACGAGAACAGTAGCTCCTCTTCAGTCCAATACACTGTACTTTCTGGGAACAGACGCGAGTGCTATTTGCACTGTGTACGGCAAGGGGGCACAATAGTGACTCTTCTTGCCAGAAAACAACTCTTGCTCTTAGGACCAGAAACTGCATTTGATTCAATCCACTTAGGACTGGGAAACAAACGCTAGCTCGCTTTACAAGAAACACGCTCTGCTTTTGAGAATAGGGCACACATCTTCTCTACTGTGTTTCCTATGGGGTCCAAACAGTGAGCTTGCCCAGAACAAAAGATTTGTGCTTCCTACACACAGGGGTCATATCTAGTTCAACTCTGCTTAGGAAATTGACAAGAACAGTAGCTCCTCTTCAGTCCAATACACTGTACTTGCTGGGAACAGACGCGAGTGCTATTTGCACTGTGTATGGCAATGGGAGCGCAATAATGACTTTCCTTACCAGAAAACAACTCTTGCTCGTAGGACCTGAAACTGCATGTGATTCAACTCCATTTAGGACTGGGAAACAAACGCTAGCTTGCCTTACAAGAAATACACTCTGCTTTTGAGAAATAAGCACTATTCTACTCACCTGTGTTTCCTATAGGGCTTGAACAGTGAGCTTGCTCAGAACAAAAGAACTGTGCTTCCTACACACTCGCGCCATATCTAATTCAACTCTGCTTAGGAAAATGACAAGAACAGTTGCTCCTCTTCAGCCCAATACACTGTACTTGCTAGGAACAGATCCGAGTGCTATTTGCACTGTGTATGGCAATGGGAGCGCAATAGTGACTTTCCTTAACAGAAAACAACTCTTGCGTGTAGGACTAAAAACTGCATGTGATTCAACTCCATTTAGAACTTGGAAACAAACGCTAGCTCGCCTTACAAGAAACACACTCTGCTTTTGAGAAAACAGCACTCTTCTACTCTATTGTGTTTCCTATAGCGCCAGAACAGTGACCTTGCTGAGTACAAAAGAACTGTGCTTCCTACACACATGGGCCATATCTAGTTCAACTCTGCTTAGGAAGCTGACAAGAACAGTAGCTCCTCTTCAGTCCAATACACTGTACATGCTGGGAACAGAAGACAGTGCTATTTGCCCTGTGTATGACAATGGGAGCGCAATAGTGACTCTTATTGCCAGAAAAAACACTTGCTCGTAGTTTCAGAAACTGCATGTGATTCAACTACATTTAAGACTAGAAAACAAATGCTAGCTTGCCTTACAAGAAACACGCTCTGCTTTTTAGAATAGGGCTCACATCTACTCTACTGTGTTTCCTATGGGGTCCAAACAGTGAGCTTGCTCAGAACAAAAGAACTGTAATTCCTACACACACGGGTCATATCTAGTTGAACTCTGCTTAGGAAACTGACAAGAACAGTAGCTACTCTTCAGTCCAATACACTGTACTTGCTGGGAACAGACGCCAGTGCTATTTGCACTGTGTATGACAATGGGAACACAATAGTGACTCTTCTTACCACAAAACAATTCTTGCTCGTAGGACCAGAAACTGCATGTGATTCAACTCCA
This sequence comes from Peromyscus eremicus, assembly GCF_949786415.1. Lineage (NCBI taxonomy): Eukaryota > Metazoa > Chordata > Mammalia > Rodentia > Cricetidae > Peromyscus > Peromyscus eremicus. The sequence goes on along the minus strand of NW_026734855.1, from coordinate 175,937 downwards.
TTTAGGACTGGGAAACAAAGCTAGCTTGCCTTACAAGAAACACACTCTGCTTTTGTGGAAAGAGCCCTCTTCTACTCTACTGTGTTTCCTATAGGGCCAGAACAGTGAGCTTGCTGAGTACAAAAGAACTGTGCTTCCTATACACATGGGCCATATGTAGTTCAACTCTGCTTAGGATCCTGACAAGAACAGTAGATCCTCTTCAGTCCAATACACTGTACATGCTGGGAACAGACGCCAGTGCTATTTGCCCTGTGTATGACCATGGGAGCGCAACAATTACTCTTATTACCAGAAAAAACTCTTGCTCGTAGGACCAGAAACTGCATGTGATTCAACTCCATTTAGGACTGGGAAACAAAAGCTAGCTCGCCTTACGAGAAACACACTCTGCTTTTGAGAAAAGAGCACTCTTCTACTCTACTGTGTTTTCTATGGGGTCCGAACAGTGAGCTTGCTGAGAACAAAGAACTGTGCTTCGTACACACACAGGCTATATCTAGTTCAACTCTGCTTAGGAAACTGACAAGAACAGTAGCTTCTTTCAATCCAATACACTGTACTTGCTGGGAACAGACGCAACGGCTCTTTGCACTGTGTATGGCAAAGGGAGCGCAATAGTGACTCTTCTAACCAGAAAACAATTCTTGCTCGTAGGACCAGAAACTGCATGTGGATTTGAACTCCATTTAGGACTGGGAAACAAATGCTAGCTCGCCTTACAAGAAACACACTCTGCTTTTGAGAAAAGAGCACTCTTCTGCTCTACTGTATTTCCTATGGGGTCCGAACAGTGAGCTTGCTCAGAACAAAAGAACTGTGCTACCTACACACACGGGCCATATCTAGTTCAACTCTGCTTAGGAAACTGACAAGAACGGTAGCTCCTCCTCAGTCGAGTACACTGTCCTAGCTGGGAACAGACGCGAGTGCTATTTGTACTGTGTATGGCAATAGGAGCGCAATAGTGACTCTTCTTATCAGAAAACAACTCTTGCTGGTAGGACCAGAAACTGCATGGGATTCAACTCTATTTAGGACTGGGAAACAAACGATAGCTCGACTTACAAGAAACACACTCTGGATTGAGAAAGGAGCACTCTTCTACTCTAATGTGTTTCCTATAGGGCCAGAACAGTGAGCATTCTCAGAACAAAAGAACTGTGCTTCCTACACACACGGTCCATATCTAGTTAAACTCTGCTTAGGAAACTGACAAGAACAGTAGATCCTCTTCAGTCCAATACACTGTAAATGCTGGGAACAGATGCCAGTGTGATTTGCCCTGTGTATGACAATGGGAGCGCAATAGTGACTCTTCTTACCAGAAAACAACTCTTGCTCGTAGGACAAGAAACTGCATGTGATTCAACTCCATTTAGGACTGGGAAACAAATGCTAGCTCGCTTTACAAGAAACACACTCTGCTTTTGAGAAAAGAGCACTCTTCTACTCCACTGTGTTTCCTATGGGGTCTGAACAGTGAGCTTGCTCAGAACAAAAGAACTGTGCTTCCTACACACAGGGGCAATATCTAGTTCAACTCTGCTTAGGAAACTGACAAGAACTGTAGCTCGGCTTCAGTCCAATACACTGTACTTGCTGGGAACAGACGCCAGTGCTATTTGCACTGTGTATGGCAATGGGAGCGCAATAGTGACTTTCCTTACCAGAAAACAACTCTTGCTCATAGGACCTGAAACTGATGGGTTTCATCTCCATTTAGCACTGGGAAACAAACGCTAGCTAGCCTTACAAGAAACACACTCTGCTTTTGAGGAAAGAGCACGCTTCTTCTCTACTGTGTTTCCTATAGGGCCAGAACAGTGAGCTTGCTGAGTACAAAATAACTGTGCTTCCTACACACATGGGCCATATCTAGTTCAACCCTGCTTAGGAACCTGACAAGAACAGTAGATCCTCTTCAGTCCAATACACTGTACATGATGGGACCAGAAGCCAGTGCTATTTGCCCTGTGTATGACAATGGGAGCGCAATAGTGACTCTTCTTACCAGAAAACAACTCTTGCTTGTAGGACCAGAAACTGCATGTGATTCAACTCCATTTAGGACTGGGAAACAAATGATAGCTCGCCTTACAAGAAACACACTCTCCTTTTGAGAAAAGAGCACTCTTCTACTCTAATGTGTTTCCTATAGGCCAGTACAGCGAGCTTGCTCAGAAGAAAAGAACTGTGCTTCCTACACACACGGGCCATATCTAGTTCAACTCTGCTTAGGAAACTGACAAGAACAGTAGCTCCTCTTCAGTCCAATATACTGTATTTGCTGGGAACAGACGCAAGGGCTGTTTGCACTGTGTATGGCAAAGGGAGTGCAATAGTGACTCTTCTAACCAGAAAACAACTCTTGCTCGTAGGACCAGAAACTGCATGTGTATTTGAACTCCATTTAGGACTGGGAAACAAATGCTAGCTCGCCTTACAAGAAACACACTCTGCTTTTGAGAAAAGAGCACCTGTCTACTCTACTGTATTTCCTATGGGGTTCGAACAGTGAGCTTGCTCAGAACAAAAGAACTGTGCTTGCTAAACACATGGGCCATATCTAGTTCAACTCTGCTTAGGAAACTGGCAAGAACAGTAGCTCCTTTTCAGTCCAATACACTGTACTTGCTGGGAACAGATGCGAGTGCTATTTGCACTGTGTATGGCAATGGGAGCGCAATAGTGTCTTTCCTTACTTGAAAGGAACTCTTGCGTGTAAGACCAAAAACTGCATGTGATTCAAGTGCATTTAGGACTGGGAAACAAACGCTAGCTCCCCTTACAAGAAACAAAATCTGCTTTTGAGGAAAGAGAACTATTCTACTCTACTGTGTTTCCTATGGTGTCCGAACAGTGAGCTTGCTCAGAACAAAAGAACTGTGCTTCCTACACACACGGGCCATATCTAGTTCAACTCTGCTTAGGAAACTGACAAGAACAGTATCCTTTCTTCAGTCCAATACACTCTACTTGTTGGGAACAGACGCGAGTGCTATTTGCACTGTGTATGGCAAAGGGAGCGCAATAGTGACTCTTCTTATCAGAAAACAACTCTTGCTCTTAGGACCAGAAACTGCATGTGATTCAACTCCACTTAGGACTGGGAAACAAACGCTAGCTCGCCTTACAAGAAACACGCTCTGCTTTGAGAAAAGGGCACACTTCTACTCTACTGTGTTTCCTATGGGGTCCTAACAGTGAGCTTATTCAGAACAAAAGAACTGTGCTTCCTACACACACCGGCCATATCTAGTTCAACTCTGATTAGAAAACTGACAAGAACAGTAGATCCTCTTCAGTCCAATACACTGTACTTGCTGGGAACAGACGCCAGTGCTATTTGCACTTTGAATGACAATGGGACCGCAATAGTGACTCTTCTTACCAGAAAACAACTCTTGCTAGTAGGACCAGAAACTGCATGTGATTCAACTCCATTTAGGACTAGGAAACAAACGCTAGCTCGCCTTACAAGAAACACACTCTGCTTTTGAGAAAAGAGCACTCTTCCACTCTACTGTGTTTTCTATCGGACCAGAACAGTGAGCTTGCTCAGAACAAAAGAACTTTGCTTCCTACACACACGGGCCATATCTAGTTCAATTCTGCTTAGGAAATTGACAAGAACAGTAGATCCTCTTCAGTCCAATACACTGTACTTGCTGGGAACAGAAGCCAGTGCTATTTGCCCTGTGTATGACAATGGGAGCGCAAAAGTGACTCTTCTTACCAGAAAACAACTCTAGCTCATAGGACCAGAAACTGCATGTGACTCAACTCCATTTAGGATTGGGAAACAAACGCTAGCTCATCTTACAAGAAACACACTCTGCTTTTGAGAATAGGGCACACATCTACTCTACTGTATTTCCTATGGGGTCCAAACAGTGTGCTTGCTCAGAACAAAAAAAACTGTGCTTCCTACACACACGGGTCATATCTAGTTCAACTCTGCTTAGGAAACTGACAAGAACAGTAGCTCCTCTTCATTCCAGTACACTGTACTTGCTCGGAACAGACGCAACGGCTGTTTGCACTGTATATTGCAATGGGAGCGCAATAGTGACTTTCCTTACCAGAAAACAGCTCTTGTTCGTAAAACCTTAAACTGCATGTGATTCAACTCCATTTAGGACTGGGAAAAAAAACGCTAGCTCACCTTACAAGAAACACACTCTGCTTTTGAGAAAAGAGCACTCTTCTACTCTACTGTGTTTCCTATGGGGTTCGAACAGTGAGCTTGCTCAGAACAAAAGAACTGTGCTTCCTACACACACGGGCCATATCTAGTTCAACTCTGCTTAGGAAACTGACAAGAACAGTAGCTCCTCTTCAGTCCAATACACTGTACTTGCTGGGAAAAGACACGAGTGCTATTTGTACTGTGTATGGCAATGGGAGCACAACAGTGACTCTTCTTACCAGAAAACAACTCTTGCTCGTAGGACCAAAAACTGCATTTGATTCAACTCCATTTAGGACTGGGAAACAAACGCTAGCTCGCCTTACAAGAAACACACTCTGCTTTTGAGAAAAGAGCACTCTTCTACTTTACTGTGTTTCCTATAGGGCTTGAACAGTGAGCTTGCTCAGAACAAAAGAAATGTGCTTCCTACACACACGGTACATATCTAGTTCAACTCTGCTTAGGAAACTAACGAGAACAGTAGCTCCTCTTCAGTCCAATACACTGTACTTTCTGGGAACAGACGCGAGTGCTATTTGCACTGTGTACGGCAAGGGGGCACAATAGTGACTCTTCTTGCCAGAAAACAACTCTTGCTCTTAGGACCAGAAACTGCATTTGATTCAATCCACTTAGGACTGGGAAACAAACGCTAGCTCGCCTTACAAGAAACACGCTCTGCTTTTGAGAATAGGGCACACATCTTCTCTACTGTGTTTCCTATGGGGTCCAAACAGTGAGCTTGCCCAGAACAAAAGATTTGTGCTTCCTACACACAGGGGTCATATCTAGTTCAACTCTGCTTAGGAAATTGACAAGAACAGTAGCTCCTCTTCAGTCCAATACACTGTACTTGCTGGGAACAGACGCGAGTGCTATTTGCACTGTGTATGGCAATGGGAGCGCAATAATGACTTTCCTTACCAGAAAACAACTCTTGCTCATAGGACCTGAAACTGCATGTGATTCAACTCCATTTAGGACTGGGAAACAAACGCTAGCTTGCCTTACAAGAAATACACTCTGCTTTTGAGAAATAAGCACTATTCTACTCACCTGTGTTTCCTATAGGGCCAAAATAGTGAGCTTGCTCAGAACAAAAGAACTGTGCTTCCTACACACTCGCGCCATATCTAATTCAACTCTGCTTAGGAAAATGACAAGAACAGTAGCTCCTCTTCAGCCCAATACACTGTACTTGCTAGGAACAGATCCGAGTGCTATTTGCACTGTGTATGGCAATGGGAGCGCAATAGTGACTTTCCTTAACAGAAAACAACTCTTGTGTGTAGGACTAAAAACTGCATGTGATTCAACTCCATTTAGAACTTGGAAACAAACGCTATCTTGCATTACAAGAAACACACTCTGCTTTTGAGAAAACAGCACTCTTCTACTCTATTGTGTTTCCTATAGCGCCAGAACAGTGACCTTGCTGAGTACAAAAGAACTGTGCTTCCTACACACATGGGCCATATCTAGTTCAACTCTGCTTAGGAAGCTGACAAGAACAGTAGCTCCTCTTCAGTCCAATACACTGTACATGCTGGGAACAGAAGACAGTGCTATTTGCCCTGTGTATGACAATGGGAGCGCAATAGTGACTCTTATTGCCAGAAAAAACTCTTGCTCGTAGTTTCAGAAACTGCATGTGATTCAACTCCATTTAGGACTAGAAAACAAATGCTAGCTCGCCTTACAAGAAACACGCTCTGCTTTTTAGAATAGGGCTCACATCTACTCTACTGTGTTTCCTATGGGGTCCAAACAGTGAGCTTGCTCAGAACAAAAGAACTGTAATTCCTACACACACGGGTCATATCTAGTTGAACTCTGCTTAGGAAACTGACAAGAACAGTAGCTCCTCTTCAGTCCAATACACTGTACTTGCTGGGAACAGACGCCAGTGCTATTTGCACTGTGTATGACAATGGGAGCACAATAGTGACTCTTCTTACCACAAAACAATTCTTGCTCGTAGGACCAGAAACTGCATGTGATTCAACTCCATTTAGGACTGGGAAACAAAGCTAGCTTGCCTTACAAGAAACACACTCTGCTTTTGTGGAAAGAGCCCTCTTCTACTCTACTGTGTTTCCTATAGGGCCAGAACAGTGAGCTTGCTGAGTACAAAAGAACTGTGCTTCCTATACACATGGGCCATATGTAGTTCAACTCTGCTTAGGATCCTGACAAGAACAGTAGATCCTCTTCAGTCCAATACACTGTACATGCTGGGAACAGACGCCAGTGCTATTTGCCCTGTGTATGACCATGGGAGCGCAACAATTACTCTTATTACCAGAAAAAACTCTTGCTCGTAGGACCAGAAACTGCATGTGATTCAACTCCATTTAGGACTGGGAAACAAAAGCTAGCTCGCCTTACGAGAAACACACTCTGCTTTTGAGAAAAGAGCACTCTTCTGCTCTACTGTGTTTTCTATGGGGTCCGAACAGTGAGCTTGCTGAGAACAAAGAACTGTGCTTCGTACACACACGGGCCATATCTAGTTCAACTCTGCTTAGGAAACTGACAAGAACAGTAGCTTCTTTCAATCCAATACACTGTACTTGCTGGGAACAGACGCAACGGCTGTTTGCACTGTGTATGGCAAAGGGAGCGCAATAGTGACTCTTCTAACCAGAAAACAATTCTTGCTCGTAGGACCCGAAACTGCATGTGTATTTGAACTCCATTTAGGACTGGGAAACAAATGCTAGCTCGCCTTACAAGAAACACACTCTGCTTTTGAGAAAAGAGCACCCGTCTACTCTACTGTGTTTCCTATGGGGTTCGAACAGTGAGCTTGCTCAGAACAAAAGAACTGTGCTTCCTACACACACGGGCCATATCTAGTTCAATTCTGCTTAGGAAACTGACAAGAACAGTAGCTCCTCTTCAGTCCAATACACTGTACTTGCTAGAAACAGAAGCGAGTGCTATTTGTACTGTGTATGGCAATGGGAGCGCAATAGTGACTCTTCTTACCAGAAAACAACTCTTGCTCATAGGACCAAAAACTGCATTTGATTCAACTCCATTTAGGACTGGGAAACAAACGCTAGCTTGCCTTACAAGAAACACACTCTGCTTTTGAGAAAAGAGCACTCTTCTACTCTACTGTGTTTCCTATAGGGCCAGAACAGTGAGCTTGCTCAGAACAAAAGAACTGTGCTTCCTACACACACGGACCATATCTAGTTCAATTCTTCTTAGGAAACTGACAAGAACAGTAGCTCCTCTTCAGTCCAATACACTGTACTTTCTGGGAACAGACGCGAGTGCTATTTGCACTGTGTATGTCAAAGGGAGCACAATAGTGACTCTTCTTACCAGAAAACAACTCTAGCTCATAGGACCAGAAACTGCATGTGTATTTGAACTCCATTTAGGACTGGGAAACAAATGCTAGCTCGCCTTACAAGAAACACACTCTGCTTTTGAGAAAAGAGCACTCTTCTACTCTACTGTGTTTCCTACGGGGTTCGAACACTGAGCTTGCTCAGAACAAAAAAACTGTGCTTCCTACACACACAGGCCATATCTAGTTCAACTCTGCTTAGGAAACTGACAAGAACAGTAGCTCCTCTTCAGTTCAATACACTGTACTTGCTGGGAACAGACGCGAGGGCTATTTGCACTGTTTACGGCAATGGGAACCCAATAGTGACTCTTCTTACCAGAAAACAACTCTTGCTCTTAGGAACAGAAACTGCATTTGATTCAATCCACTTAGGACTGGGAAACAAATGCTAGCTCGCCTTACAAGAAACACGCTCTGCTTTTGAGAATAGGGCACACATCTTCTCTACTGTGTTTCCTATGGGGTCCAAACAGTGAGCTTGCTCAGAATAAAAGAATTTTACTTAATACACACACGGGTCATATCTAGTTCAACTCTGCTTAGGAAACTGACAAGAACAGTAGCTCCTCTTCAGTCCAATACACTGTACTTGCTGGGAACAGACGCCAGTGCTATTTGTACTGTGTATGGCAATTGGAGAGCAATAGTGACTCTTCATACCAGAAAACAACTCTTGCTCGTAGAACCAGAACCTGCATGTGATTCAACTCCATTTAGGATTGGGAAACAAACGCTAGCTCGCCTTACAAGAAACACACTCTCCTTTTGAGAATAGGGCACACATCTACTCTACTGTGTTTCCTATAGGGCGAGAACAGTGAACATGCTCAGAACAAAAGAACTGTGCTTCCTACACACACGGGCCATATCTAGTCCAACTCTGCTTAGGAAACTGACGAGAACAGTAGCTCCTCTTCAGTCCAATACACTGTAATTACTGGGTACAGACGCGAGTGCTATTTGCACTGTGTTTGGCAATGGGAGCGCAATAGTGACTCTTCTTACCAGAAAACAACTCTTGCTCATAGGACCAAAAACTGCATTTGATTCAACTCCATTTAGGACTGGGAAACAAACGCTAGCTCGCCTTAGAAGAAACACACTCTGCTTTTGAGAAAAGAGCACTTTTCTACTCTACTGTTTTTCCTATATGGCCAGAACAGTGAACTTGCTCAGAACAAAAGAACTTTGCTTCCTACACACGGGCCGTATCTAGTTCAATTCTGCTTAGGAAACTGACAAGAACAGTAGATCCTCTTCAGTCCAATACACTGTACTTGCTGGGAACAGACGCCAGTGCTATTTGCCCTGTGTATGACAATGGGAGCGCAATAGTGACTCTTCTTACCAGAAAACAACTCTAGCTCATAGGACCAGAAACTGCATGGGACTCAACTCCATTTAGGATTGGGAAACAAACGCTAGCTCGTCTTACAAGAAACACACTCTGCTTTTGAGAATAGGGCAAACATCTACTCTACTGTGTTTCCTATGGGGTCCAAACAGTGTGCTTGCTCAGAACAAAAGAAATGTGCTTCCTACACACACGGTACATATCTAGTTCAACTCTGCTTAGGAAACTGACGAGAACAATAGCTCCTCTTCAGTCCAATACACTGTACTTACTGGGAACAGACGCGAGTGCTATTTGCACTGTGTACGGCAAGGGGGCACAATAGTGACTCTTCTTGCCAGAAAACAACTCTTGCTCTTAGGACCAGAAACTGCATTTGAATCAATCCACTTAGGACTGGGAAACAAACGCTAGCTCGCCTTACAAGAAACATGCTCTGCTTTTGAGAATAGGGCACACATCTACTCTACTGTGTTTCCTATGGGGTCCGAACAGTGAGCTTGCTCAGAACAAAAGAATTGTGCTTCCTATACACAGGGGCCATATCTAGTTCAACTCTGCTTTGAAACTGAAAAGAACAGTAGATCCTCTTCAGTCGAATATACTGTACTTGCTGGGAACAGACACCAGTGCTATTTGCAGTATGTATGGCAATGGGAGCACAAGAGTAACTCTTCTTACCAGAAAAAGCTCTTGCTTGTAGCACCAGAAACTGCATGGGATTCAACTCCATTTCTGACTGGGAAACAAACTCTAGGTCGCCTTTCAAGAAACACACTCTGCTTTTGATAAAAGGGCACTCTTCTACTCTACGGTGTTTCCTATGGGGTCCAAACAGTGAGCTTGCTCAGAACAAAAGAACTGTGCTTCCTACACACACGGGCCATATCTCGTACAACTCTGCTTAGAAACTGACAAGAACAGTAGCTCTCTTCAGTTCAATACACTGTACTTGCTAGGAACAGACGCCAGTGCTATTTGCCCTGTGTATGACAATGGGAGCGCAATAGTGACTCTTCTTACCCGGAAACAACTCTTGCTCTTAGTACCAGAAACTGCATGTGATTCAACTCCATATAGGACTGGGAAAAAAACGCCAGCTCGCCTTACAAGAAACACACTCTGCTTTAGAGAAAAGAGCACTCTTCTACTCTACTGTGTTTCCTATAGGGCCAGAACAGTGACTTGCTCAGAACAAAAGAACTGTACTACCTACATACACGGGCCATATCTAGTTCAACTCTGCTTAGGAAACTGAGAAGAAAAGTAGCTCTTCTTCAGTCCAATACACTGTATATGCTGAGAACAGACGCGAGTGCAATTTGCACTGTGTATGGCAATGAGAGCACAATAGTGACCTTCCTTACTAGAAAACAGCTCTTGCTCATAGGATCAAAAACTTCATGTGATTCAACACCATTTAGAACTGGGAAATAAATGCTAGCTCACCTTACAAGAAACACACTCTGCTTTGAGAAAAGAGCACTCTTCTACTCTACTGTGTTTCCTATAGGGCCAGCACAGTGAGCTTGCACAGAACAAAAGAAGTGTGCTTCCTACACACACAGACATACCTAGTTCAATTCAGTTTAGGAAACTGACAAGAACAGTATACCCTCTTCAGTCAAATACACTGCACATGCTGGGAACAGACACCAGTGCTATTTGCCCTGTGTATGACAATCAGAGCACAATAGTGACTCTTCTTAAGAGAAAACAACTCTTGCTCGTAGGACAAGGAACTGCATGTGATTCAACTCCATTTAGGACTGGGAAACAAACGCTAGCTCGCCTTGCAAGAAACATAATCTGCTTTTGAGAAAAGAGCACTCATCTATTCTACTGTGTTTCCTATGGTGTCCGAATAGTGAGCTTGCTCAGAACAAAAGAACTGTGCTTCCTACACACACGGGCCATATCTAGTTCAACTCTGCTTAGGAACCTGACAAGAACAGTAGCTCCTCTTCAGTCCAATACACTGTGCATGCTGGGAACAGACGCCAGTGCTATTTGCCCTGTGTATGACAATGGGAGCATAATAGTGACTCTTCTTACCAGAAAACAACTCTTGCTCCTAGGACCAGAAACTGCATGTAATTCAGCTCCATTTAGGACTGGGAAACAAACGCTAGCTCGCCTGACATGAAACACACTCTGTTTTTTAGAAAAGAGCACTCTTCTACTCTACTGTGTTTCCTATAGGGCCAGAACAGTGAGCTTTCTCAGAACAAAAGAACTGTGCTTCCTACACACAGGGGCAATATCTAGTTCAACTCTGCTTTGGAAACTGACAAGAACAGTAGCTCCTCTTCAGTCCAATACACTGTACTTGCTTCGAACAGACGTGAGTGCTCTTTGCACTGTGTATGGAAATGGAGCGCAATAGTGAATTTCCTTACCAAAAAACAACTCTTGCTCGTAGGACCAAAAACTGCATGTGATTCAACTCCATTTAGGACTGGGAAACAAACACTAGCTCGCCTTACAAGAAACACACTCTTCTTTTAGAGTAAAGAGCACTCTTCTACTCTACTGTTTTTTCTATGGGGTCCGAACAGTGAGCTTGCTGAAAACAAAAGAACTGTGCTTCCTACACACTCACGCCATATCTAATTCAACTCTGCTTAGGAAAATGACATGAACAGTAGCTCCTCTTCAGTCCAATACACTGTACTTGCTGGGAACAGATGCCAGTGCTATTTGCACTGTGTATGTCAAAGGGAGCGCAATAGTGACTTTCCTTACCAGAAAACAACTCTTGCGTGTAGGACCAGAAACTGCATGTGATTCAACTCCATTTAGGACTTGGAAACAAATGCTAGCTCGCCTTACAAGAAACACACTCTGCTTTTGAGAAAAGAGCACTCTTCTACTCTACTGTGTTTCCTATAGCGCCAGAACAGTGAGCTTGCTCAGAACAAAAGAACTGTCCTTCCTACACACGGCCATATTTCGTTCAATTCTGCTTAGTAAACTGACAAGAACAGTAGATCCTCTTCAGTCCAATACACTGTACATGCTGAGAACAAACGCCAGTGCGATTTGCACTGTGTATGGCAATGGGAGCGCAATAGTGACTTTCCTTACCAGAAAGCAACTCTTGCTCGTAGGACCAAAACCTGCATGTGATTCAACTCCATTTAGGACTGGGAAACAAATGCTAGCTCACCTTACAAGTAACACACTCTGCTTTTGAGGAAGGAGCACTCTTCTACTCTACTGTGTTTCCTTTAGCGCCAGAACAGTGAGCTTGCTCAGAACAAAAGAACTGTGCTTCCTATACACACGGCCATATCTAGTTCAATTCTCCTTAGGAAACTGACAAGAACAGTAGATCCTCTTCAGTCCAATACAATGTACTTGCTGGGAACAGACACGAATGCTATTTGCACTGTGTATGACAATGGGAGCACAATTGTGACTCTTCATACCACAAAACAACTCTTGCTCATAAAACCAGAAACTGCATGTGATTCAACTCCATTTAGGACTGGGAAACAAATGCAAGCTCGCCTTACAAGAAACACACTCTGCTTTTGAGAAAAGAGCACTCTTCTACTCTACTGTGTTTCCTATAGGACCAGAACAGTGAACTTGCTCAGAACAAAAGATCTGTGCTTCCTACACACACGGCCATATCTAGTTCAACTCTGCTTAGGAAACTGACGAGAACAGTAGATCCTCTTCAGTCCTATACAATGTACTTGCTGGGAACAGACGCGAGTGCTATTTGCACTGTGTACAGCAATGGGAGCACAATAGTGACTCTTCTTACCAGAAAACAACTCTTGCTCATAGGACCAGAAACTGCATGTTATTCAACTCCACTTAGGACTGGGAAACAAACGCTAGCTCACCTTACAAGAAACACGCTCTGCTTTGAGAAAAGGTCACACTTCTACTCTACTGTGTTTCCTATAGGGTCCGAACAGTGAGCTTGCTCAGAACAAAAGAACCGTGCTTCCTACACACACGGGCCATATCTAGTTCAACTCTGCTTAGGAAACTGACAAGAACAGTAGATCCTCTTCAGTCCAATACACTGTACTTGCTGGGAACAGACGCCAGTGCTATTTGCACAGTGAATGACAAAGGGAGCGCAATAGTGACTCTTCTTACCAAAAACAACTCTTGCTCGTAGGATCAGAAACTGCATGTGATTCAACTCGATTTAGGACTGGGAAACAAACGCTAGCTCGCCTTACAAGAAACACACTCTGCTTTTGAGAAAAGAGCACTCTTCTACTCTACTGTGTTTCCTGAAGGGCCAGAACAGTGAGCTTGCTCAGAACAAAAGAACTGTGCTTCCTAGACACAGGCCATATCTAGTTCAATTCTCATAGGAAACTGACAAGAACAGTAGCTCCTCTTCAGTCCAATACACTGTAATTGCTGGGAACAGACGCGAGTGCTATTTGCACTGTGTATGGCAATGGGAGCGCTTTAGTGACTCTTCTTACCAGAAAACAACTCTTGCTCGTAAGAGCAAAAACTGCATTTGATTCAACTCCATTTAGGACTGGGAATCAAACCCTAGCTTGTCTTACAAGAAACACACTCTGCTTTTGAGAAAAGAGCACTCTTCTACTCTACTGTGTTTCCTATAGGGCCAGAACAGTGAGCTTGCTCAGAACAAAAGAACTGTGCTTCCTACACACACGGGCCATATCTAGTTCAACTCTGCTTAGGAAAACTAACAAGAACAGTACCTCCTCTTCAGTCCAATACACTGTACTTGGTGGGAACAGACGCGAGTGCTATTTGCACTGTGTACGGCAATAAGTGCACAATAGTGAATCTTCTTACCAGGAAACAACTCTTGCTCTTAGGACCAGAAACTGCATTTGATTCAATCCACTTAGGACTGGGAAACAAACGCTAGCTCGCCTTACTAGAAACACGCTCGGCTTTTGAGAATAGGGCACACATCTACTCTACTGTGTTTCCTATGGGGTCTGAACAGTGAGCTTGCTGAGAACAAAAGAACTGTGCTTCCTACACACACGGGCCATATCTAGTTCAACTCTGCTTAGGAACCTGACAAGAACAGTAGCTCCTCTTCAGTCCAATACACTGTACATGCTGGGAACAGACGCCAGTGCTATTTGCCCTGTGTATGACAATGGGAGCATAATAGTGACTCTTCTTACCAGAAAACAACTCTTGCTCCTAGGACCAGAAACTGCATGTAATTCAGCTCCATTTAGGACTGGGAAACAAACGCTAGCTCGCCTGACATGAAACACACTCTGTTTTTTAGAAAAGAGCACTCTTCTACTCTACTGTGTTTCCTATAGGGCCAGAACAGTGAGCTTGCTCAGAACAAAAGAACTGTGCTTCCTACACACAGGGGCAATATCTAGTTCAACTCTGCTTTGGAAACTGACAAGAACAGTAGCTCCTCTTCAGTCCAATACACTGTACTTGCTGGGAACAGACGCGAGTGCTATTTTTACTGTGTATGGCAATGGGAGCGCAATAGTGACTCTTCTTACCAGAAAACAACTCTTGCTCGTAGGACCAAAAACTGCATTTGATTCACCTCCATTTAGGACTGGGAAACAAACGCTAGCTAGACTTACAAGAAACACACGCTGCTTTTGAGAAAAGAGCACTCCTCTACTCTACTGTGTTTCCTATAGGGCCAGAACAGTGAGCTTGCTCAGAACAAAAGAACTGTGCTTCCTACACACACGGGCCATATCTAGTTCAATTCTGCTTACGAAACTGACAAGAACAGTAGCCTCTCTTCAGTCCAATACACTGTACTTGCTAGGAACAGACGCGAGTGCTATTTGCACTGTGTAAGGCAAAGGGAGCGCAAAATGGACTCTTCTTACCAGAAAACAATTCTCGCTCGTAGGACCAGAAACTGCATGTGTACTTCAACTCCATTTAGGGCGGGGAAACAAACGCTAGCTTGCCTTACAAGAAACACACTCTGCTTTTGACAAAAGAGCACACTTCTACTCTACTGTGTTTCCTATGGGGTCCAAACAGAGAACTTGCTCAGAACAAAAGAACTGTGCTTCCTACACCCGGGCCATATCTAGTTCAACTCTGCTGAGGAAACTGACAAGAGAAGTAGCTCTTCTTCAGTCCAATACACTGTACTTGCTGGCAACAGATGCCAGTGCTCTTTGCACTGTGTATGGCAATGGGAGCACAATAGTGACTTTCCTTACCAGAAAGCAACTCTTGCTCATAGGACCAAAACATGCATGTGATTCAACTCCATTTAGGACGGGGAAACAAATGCTAGCTCGCCTTACAAGTAACACACTCTGCTTTTGAGGAAGGAGCACTCTTCTACTCTACTGTGTTTCCTTTAGCGCCAGAACAGTGAGCTTGCTCAGAACAAAAGAACTGTGCTTCCTATACACACGGCCATATCTAGTTCAATTCTCCTTAGGAAACTGACAAGAACAGTAGATCCTCTTCAGTCCAATACAATGTACTTGCTGGGAACAGACGCGAATGCTATTTGCACTGTGTATGACAATGGGAGCGCAATTGTGACTCTTCATACCACAAAACAACTCTTGCTCATAAAACCAGAAACTGCATGTGATTCAACTCCATTTAGGACTGGGAAACAAACGCAAGCTCGCCTTACAAGAAACACACTCTGCTTTTGAGAAAAGAGCACTCTTCTACTCTACTGTGTTTCCTATAGGACCAGAACAGTGAGCTTGCTCAGAACAAAAGATCTGTGCTTCCTACACACACGGCCATATCTAGTTCAACTCTGCTTAGGAAACTGACGAGAACAGTAGATCCTCTTCAGTCCAATACACTGTACTTGCTGGGAACAGACGCGAGTGCTATTTGCACTGTGTACAGCAATGGGAGCACAATAGTGACTCTTCTTACCAGAAAACAACTCTTGCTCATAGGACCAGAAACTGCATGTTATTCAACTCCACTTAGGACTGGGAAACAAACGCTAGCTCACCTTACAAGAAACACGCTCTGCTTTGAGAAAAGGTCACACTTCTACTCTACTGTGTTTCCTATAGGGTCTGAACAGTGAGCTTGCTCAGAACAAAAGAACCGTGCTTCCTACACACACGGGCCATATCTAGTTCAACTCTGCTTAGGAAACTGACAAGAACAGTAGATCCTCTTCAGTACAATACACTGTACTTGCTGGGAACAGACGCCAGTGCTATTTGCACAGTGAATGACAAAGGGAGCGCAATAGTGACTCTTCTTACCAAAAACAACTCTTGCTCGTAGGATCAGAAACTGCATGTGATTCAACTCGATTAAGGACTGGGAAACAAACGCTAGCTCGCCTTACAAGAAACACACTCTGCTTTTGAGAAAAGAGCACTCTTCTACTCTACTGTGTTTCCTGTAGGGCCAGAACAGTGAGCTTGCTCAGAACAAAAGAACTGTGCTTCCTAGACACGGGCCATATCTAGTTCAATTCTCATAGGAAACTGACAAGAACAGTAGCTCCTCTTCAGTCCAATACACTGTAATTGCTGGGAACAGACGCGAGTGCTATTTGCACTGTGTATGGCAATGGGAGCACTTTAGTGACTCTTCTTACCAGAAAACATCTCTTGCTCGTAAGAACAAAAACTGCATTTGATTCAACTCCATTTAGGACTGGGAAACAAACCCTAGCTTGTCTTACAAGAAACACACTCTGCTTTTGAGAAAAGAGCACTCTTCTACTCTACTGTGTTTCCTATAGGGCCAGAACAGTGAGCTTGCTCAGAACAAAAGAACTGTGCTTCCTACACACACGGGCCATATCTAGTTCAACTCTGCTTAGGAAAACTAACAAGAACAGTACCTCCTCTTCAGTCCAATACACTGCACTTGGTGGGAACAGACGCGAGTGCTATTTGCACTGTGTACGGCAATAAGTGCACAATAGTGAATCTTCTTACCAGGAAACAACTCTTGCTCTTAGGACCAGAAACTGCATTTGATTCAATCCACTTAGGACTGGGAAACAAACGCTAGCTCGCCTTACTAGAAACACGCTCGGCTTTTGAGAATAGGGCACACATCTACTCTACTGTGTTTCCTATGGGGTCCGAACAGTGAGCTTGCTGAGAACAAAAGAACTGTGCTTCCTACACACACGGGCCATATCTAGTTCAACTCTGCTTAGGAACCTGACAAGAACAGTAGCTCCTCTTCAGTCCAATACACTGTACATGCTGGGAACAGACGCCAGTGCTATTTGCCAGGTGTATGACAATGGGAGCATAATAGTGACTCTTCTTACCAGAAAACAACTCTTGC
Source organism: Peromyscus eremicus (assembly GCF_949786415.1). NCBI lineage: Eukaryota > Metazoa > Chordata > Mammalia > Rodentia > Cricetidae > Peromyscus > Peromyscus eremicus. The sequence goes on along the minus strand of NW_026734855.1, from coordinate 158,756 downwards.
TCCTAGGACCAGAAACTGCATGTAATTCAGCTCCATTTAGGACTGGGAAACAAACGCTAGCTCGCCTGACATGAAACACACTCTGTTTTTTAGAAAAGAGCACTCTTCTACTCTACTGTGTTTCCTATAGGGCCAGAACAGTGAGCTTTCTCAGAACAAAAGAACTGTGCTTCCTACACACAGGGACAATATCTAGTTCAACTCTGCTTTGGAAACTGACAAGAACAGTAGCTCCTCTTCAGTCCAATACACTGTACTTGCTTCAAACAGACGTGAGTGCTATTTGCACTGTGTATGGAAATGGAGCGCAATAGTGACTTACCTTACCAAAAAACAACTCTTGCTCGTAGGACCAAAAACTGCATGTGATTCAACTCCATTTAGGACTGGGAAACAAACACTAGCTCGCCTTACAAGAAACACACTCTTCTTTTTTAGTAAAGAGCACTCTTCTACTCTACTGTTTTTTCTATGGAGTCCGAACAGTGAGCTTGCTGAAAACAAAAGAACTGTGCTTCCTACACACAGGGGCAATATCTAATTCAACTCTGCTTAGGAAAATGACATGAACAGTAGCTCCTCTTCAGTCCAATACACTGTACTTGCTGGGAACAGATGCCAGTGCTATTTGCACTTTGTATGTCAAAGGGAGCACAATAGTGACTTTCCTTACCAGAAAGCAACTCTTGCTCATAGGACCAAAACCTGCATGTGATTCAACTCCATTTTGCACTGTGTATGGCAATGGGAGCGCAATAGTGACTTTCCTTACCAGAAAGCAACTCTTGCTCGTAGGACCAAAACCTGCATGTGATTCAACTCCATTTAGGACTGGGAAACAAATGCTAGCTCGCCTTACAAGTAACACACTCTGCTTTTGAGGAAGGAGCACTCTTCTACTCTACTGTGTTTCCTTTAGCGCCAGAACAGTGAGCTTGCTCAGAACAAAAGAACTGTGCTTCCTACACACACGGCCATATCTAGGTCAATTCTCCTTAGGACACTGACAAGAACAGTAGATCCTCTTCAGTCCAATACAATGTACTTGCTGGGAACAGACGTGAATGCTATTTGCACTGTGTACAGCAATGGGAGCACAATAGTGACTCTTCTTACCAGAAAACAACTCTTGCTCATAGGACCAAAAACTGCATGTTATTCAACTCCACTTAGGACTGAGAAACAAACGCTAGCTCGCCTTACAAGAAACACGCTCTGCTTTGAGAAAAGGTCACACTTCTACTCTACTGTGTTTCCTATAGGGTCCGAACAGTGAGCTTGCTCAGAACAAAAGAACCATGCTTCCTACACACACGGGCCATATCTAGTTCAACTCTGTTTAGGAAACTGACAAGAACAGTAGATCCTCTTCAGTCCAATACACTGTACTTGCTGGGAACAGACGCGAGGGCTATTTGCACTGTGTACCGCAATGGGAGCGCAATAGTGACTCTTCTTACCAGAAAACAACTCTTGCTCGTAGGACAAGAAACGGCATGTGATTTACTCCATTTAGAACTGGGAAACAAACACTAGCTTGCCTTACAAGAAACACTTTCTGCTTTTGAGAAAAGAGCACTCATCTACTCTACTGTGTTTCCTATAGGGCCAGAACAGTGAGCTTGCTCAGAACAAAAGAACTGTGCTTCCTACACACATGGGCTATATGTAGTTCAACTCTGCTTAGGAAATTGAGAAGAAGAGTAGCTCCTCTTCAGTCCAATACACCGTACTTGCTGGGAACAGACGCGAGTGCTATTTGCACTGTGAACAGGAATGGGAGCACAATAGTGACTCTTCTTACCAGAAAACACCTCTTGCTCTTAGGACCAGAAACTGCATGTGATTCAACTCCATTTAGGACTGGGAAACAAACACTAGCTCGCCTTACTAGAAGCACACTCTGCTTTTGAGGAAAGAGCAATCTTCTACTCTACTGTGTTTCCTATAGGGAAAGAACAGTGAGCTTGCTGAGAACAAAAGAACGGTGGTTCCTACACACACGGGCCAATCTAGTTCAACTCTGCTTAGGAACCTGACAAGAACAGTAGATCCTCTTCAGTCCAATAAACTGTACATGCTGGGAACAGAAGCCAATTCTATTTGCCCTGTGTATGACAATGGGAGCATAATAGTGACTCTTCTTACCAGAAAACAACTCTTGCATGTAGAACCACAAACTGCATGTGATTCAACTCCATTTAGGACTTGGAAACAAACGCTAGCTCGCCTTAAAAGAAACACACTCCGCTTTTGAGAAAACAACACTCTTCTACTCTACTGTGTTTCCTATAGCGCCAGAACAGTGAGCTTGCTCAGAACAAAAGAACTGTGCTTCCTACACACACGGGCCACATCTAGTTCAACTCTGCTTACGAAACTAACAAGAACAGTAGCTCCTCTTCAGTCCAATACACTGAACTTGCTGGGAACAGACGCGAGTGCTATTTGCACTGTGAACAGCAATGGGAGCACAATAGTGACTCTTCTTACCAGAAAACAACTCTTGCTCTTAGGACCTGAAACTGCATGTGATCCAACTCCATTTAGGACTGGGAAACAAACACTAGCTCGCCTTACTAGAAATACACTCTGCTTTTGAGAAAAGAGCACTCTTCTACTCTACTCTGTTTCCTGTAGGGCCAGAACAGTGAGCTTGCTGAGAACAAAAGAACTGTGCTTCCTACACACGGGCCATATCTAGTTCAACTCTGCTTAGGAAACTGACAAGAACAGTAGATCCTCTTCAGTCCAATACACTGTGCTTGCTGGGAACAGACGCCAGTGCTATTTGCATTGTCTATGAAAATGGAAGCGCAATAGTGACTCTTCTTACCAGAAAACAACACTTGCTCATAGGACCAGAAACTGCATGGGAATCAACTCCTTTTAAAACTGGGAAACCAATGCCAGCTCGCATAACAAGAAACACACTCTGCTTTTGAGAAAAGAGCACTCTTCTACTCTACTGTGTTTCCTCTGTGGTTCAACAGTGAGCTTGGTCAGAACAAAAGAAGTGTGCTTCCTACACACACGGCCCATATCTAGTTCAACTCTGCTGAGCAAACTGACAAGAACAGTAGCTCCTCTTCAGACCAATACACTGTACATGTGTTAAACAAACGCGAGTGCTATATGTACTGTGTATGGCAATGGGAGCGCAATACTGACTCTTCTTACCAGAAAACAACTCTTGCTCGTAGGACCAGAAACTGCATGGGATTCAACTCCATTTATGACTGGGAAACAAATGCTAGCTTGCCTTACAAGAAACACACTCTGCTTTTGAGAAAAGAGTACTCTTCTACTCTACTGTATTTCCTATAGGGCCAGAATATTGAGCTTGCTCAGAACAAAAGAACTGTGCTTCCTACACACACGGCCATATCTAATTTAACTGTGCTTAGGAAACTGACAAGAACAGTAGCTCCCCTTCAGTCCAATACACTGTGCTTGCTGGGAACAGACGCCAGTGCTATTTGCCCTGTGTATGACAATGGGAGCGCAATAGTGACTCTTCTTACCAGAAAACAACTTTTGCTCGTAGGACCAGAAACTGCATGGGATTCAACTCCATTTAGGACTGGGAAAAAAAACGCTAGCTTGGCTTACAAGAAACACTCTCTGCTTTTGAGAAAAGAGCACACTTCGACTCTACTGTGTTTCCTTTAGGGCCAGAACAGTGAGGTTGCTCTGAACAAAAGAAGGGTGCTTCCCACACACGGGCCATATCTAGTTCAACTGTGCTTAGAAAACTGAGAAAAACAGTAGCTCCTCTTCAGTCCAATGCATTGTACTTGCTGGGAACAGACGTGAGTGCTATTTGCACTGTGTATGGAAATGGGAGCGCAATAGTGACTCTTCTTACCAGAAAACAACTCTTGCTCGTAGGACCAAAAACTGCATGTGATTCAACTCCATTTAGGACTGGAAACAATTGCCAGCTGGCCTTACAAGAAACACACTCTGCTTTTGAGAAAAGAGCACTCTTCTACTCTACTGTGTTTCCTATTGGGCCAGAACAGTGAGCTTGCTCAGAACAAAAGAGGTGTGCTTCCTACACACACGGGCCATATCTAGATCAATTCTGCAGAGGAAAATGACAAGAGCAGTAGATCCTCTTCAGTCCCATACACTGTACATGCTGGGAACATACGCCAGTGCTATTTGCCCTGTGTATGACAATGGGAGCGCAATAGTGACTCTTCTTACCAGAAAACAACTCTTGCTCCTAGAACTAGAAACTGCATGTGATTCAACTCAATTTAGGACTGGGAAACAAACGCTAGCTCGCCTTACAAGAAACACACTCTGCTTTTGAGAAAAGGGCACTCTTCTACTCTAATGTGTTTCCTATAGGGCCAAAACAGTGAGCTTGCTCAAAACAAAAGAACTGTGCTTCCTACACACACGGGCCATATCCAGTTCAACTCTGCTTAGGAAACTGACAAGAACAGTAGATCCTCTTCAGTCCAATACACTGTACATGCTGGGAACAGATGCCAGAGCTATTTGCCCTGGGTATGACAATGGGAGCTCAATAGTGACTCTTCTTACCAGAAAACAACTCTTGCTCGTAAGACCAGAAACTGCATGTGATTCAACTCCATTTAGAACTGGGAAAAAAACGCTAGCTCACCTTACAAGAAACACACTCTGCTTTGGAGAAAAGAGCACTCTTCTACTCCAATGTGTTTCCTATAGGGTCACAACAGTGAGCTTGCTCAGAACAAAAGAACTGTGCTTCCTACACAAAACGTCTATATTTAGTTCAACTCTGCTTAGGATACTGACAAGAACAGAAGATATAATTAAGTCCAATACACTGTACATGCTGGGAACAGACGCCAGTGCTATTTGCCCTGTGTATGACAATGGGAGCGCAATAGTGACTCAACTTACCAGAAAACAACTCTTGCCCGTAGGACCAGAAACTGCATGTGATTCAACTCCATTTAGGACTGGGAAACAAACGCGAGCTCGTCTTACAAGAAACACACTCTGCTTTTGAGAAAAGAGCACTCTTCTACTCTACAGTGTTTCCTAAGGGGTCCGAACAGTGAGCTTACTCAGAACAAAAGAACTGTGCTTCCTACACACGGCCATATCTAGTTCAATTCTCCTTAGGAAACTGACAAGAACAGTAGCTCCTATTCAGCCCAATACACTGTACTTGCTGGGAACAGACGCGAGTGCTATTTGCCCTGTGTATGGCAATGGGAGCACAATAGTGACTCTTCTTACCAGAAAACAACTCTTGCTCGTAGGACCAGAAACTGCATGTGACTCAACTCAATTTTGGACTGGGAACCAAACGCTAGCTCGCCTTACAAGAAAAACACTCTGCTTTTGAGAAAAGAGCACTCTTCTACTCTAATGTGTTTCCTATAGGGCCAAAACAGTGACCTTGCTCAGAACAAAAGAACTGTGCTTCCTACACACACGACCATAGCTAGTTCAATTCTGCTTAGGAAACTGACAAGAACAGTAGATCCTCTTCAGTCCAATACACTGTACATGCTGGGAATAGACTTCAGTGCTATTTGCCCTGTGTTTGACAATGGGAACGCAATAGTGACTCTTCCTACCAGAAAACATCTCTTGCTGGTAGGACGAGAAACTGCATGTGATTCAACTCCATTTAGGACTGGGAAACAAACGCTAGCTCGCCTTAGAAGAAACACATTCTGCTTCTGAGAAAAGGCCACTCATCTACTCAACTGTGTTTCCTATGGGGTGCGAACAGTGAGTTTGCTCAGAACAAAAGAACTGTGCTTCCTACACACACGGGCCATATCTAGTTCAACTCTGCTTAGGAAACTGACAAGAACAGTAGCTCCTCTTCAGTCCAAAACACTGTACTTGCTGGGAACAGACGCGAGTGCTATTTGCACTGTGTATGGAAATGGGAGCGCAATAGTGACTCTTCTTACCAGAAAACAACTCTTGCTCATAAGACCAAAAACTGCATTTGATTCAACTCCATTTAGGACTGGAAAACAAACCCTGGCTTGCCTTACAAGAAACACACTCTGCTTTTGAGAAAAGAGCACTCTTTTACTCTACTGTGTTTCCTATGGGGTCCGAACAGTGAGCTTGCTGAGAACAAAAGAACTGTGCTTCCTACACACACGGGCATATCTAGTTCAATTCTGCTTAGGAAACTCACAAGAACAGTAGCTCCTCTTCAGTCCAATACACTGTATTTGATGGTAACAGACGCGAGGGCTATTTGCACTGTGTACGGCAATGGGAGCGCAATAGTGACTCTTCTTACCAGAAAACAACTCTTGCTCGTAGGACCAGAAACTGCATGGGATTCAACTCCCTTTAAGACTGGGAAACAAACGCTAGCTCGCCTTGCAAGAAACACACTCTGCTTTTGAGAAAACAGCACTCTTCTACTCTCCTGTGTTTCCTATAGGGATCAGAACAGTGAGCTTGCTCAGAACAAAAGAACTGTGCTTACTACACACACGGGGCATATCTAGTTCAACTCTGATTAGGAAACTGACAAGAACAGTATCTTCTCTTCAGTCCAATACACTGTACTTGCTGGGAACAGACGCGAGTGCTATTTGCACTGTGTATGGCAATGGGAGCTCAATAGTGACTCTTCTTAGCAGAAAACAACTCTTGCTCGTAGGAGCAGAAACTGCATGGGATTCAACTCCGTTTAGGACTGGGAAACAAACGCTAGCTCGCCTTACAAGAAACACACTCTGCTTTTGTGAAAAGGGCACTCTTCTACTCTAATGTGTTTCCTATAGGGCCAAAACAGTGAGCTTGCTCAAAACAAAAGAACTGTGTTCCTACACACACGGGCCATATCCAGTTCAACTCTTCTTAGGAAACTGACAAGAACAGTAGATCCTCTTCAGTCCAATACACTGTACATGCTGGGAACAGACGCCAGTGCTATTTGCCCTGTGTATGACAATGAGAGCGCAATAGTGACTCTTCTTACCAGAAAACAACTCTTGCTCGAAGGACCAGAAACTGCATGTGATTCAACTCGATTTAGGACTGGGAAACAAACGCTAGCTCCCTTACAAGAAACACACTCTGCTTTTGAGAAAAGAGCACTCTTCTACTCTACTGTGTTTCCTAAAGGGCCAAAACAGTGAGCTTGCTCAGAACAAAAGAACTGTGCTTCCTACACACACGACCATATCTAGTTCAATTCTGCTTAGGAAACTGACAAGAATAGTAGATCCTCTTCAGTCCAATACACTGCACTTAATGGGAACAGATGCGAGGGTTATTTGCACTGTGTATGGCAATGGGAGCACAATAGTGACTTTCCTTAACAGAAAACAACACTTGCTCGTAGGACCAAAAACTGCATGTGATTCAACTCCATTTATGACTGGGAAACAAACACTAGCTCGCCTTACAAGAAACACATTCTGCTTTTGAGTAGAGATCACTCTTCTACTCTACTGTGTTTCCTAAAGGGCCAAAACAGTGAGCTTGCTCAGAACAAAAGAACTGTGCTTCCTACACACACGACCATATCTAGTTCAATTCTGCTTAGGAAACTGACAATAACAGTAGATCCTCCTCAGTCCAATACACTGTACATGCTGGGAACAGACGCCAGTGCTATTTGTAATTTGTATGACAATTGGAGCGCAATAGTGACTCTTCTTTCCAGAAAACAACTCTTGCTCGTAGGACCAAAAACTGCATGTGATTCAACTCCATTTAGGACTGGGAAACAAATGCTAGCTTGCCTTCCAAGAAACACACTCTGCTTTTGAGAAAAGAGCACTCTTCTACTCTACTGTGTTTCCTATGGGATCCGAACAGTGAGCTTGCTCAGAACAGAAGAAGTGTGCTTCCTACACACGGCCCATATCCAGTTCAACTCTGCTTAGGAAACTGACAAGAACAGTAGCTCCTCTTCAGTCCAATACACTGTACTTGCTGGGAACAGACGCCAGTGCTATTTGCACTGTGTATGGCAATGGGAGCGCAATAGTGACTTTTCTTACCAAAAAACAACTCTTGCTCGTAGTACCAGAAACTGCATGGGATTCAACACTATTTAGGACTAGGAAACAAACACTAGCTCGCCTTATAAGAAATACACTCTGCTTTTGAGAAAAGAGCACACTTCTACTCTACTGTGTTTCCTATGGGATCCGAACAGTGAGCTTGCTCAGAACAAAAGAACTGTGCTTCCTACACACACGGGCCATATCTAGTTCTACTCTGCTTAGGAAACTGACCAGAACAGTAGCTCCTCATCAGTCCAATTCACTGTACATGCTGGGAACAGACGTGAGTGCTATTTGCTCTGAGTATGGGAATGGGAGCACAATAGTGACTTTCCTTACAGAAAACAACTCTTGCTCATGGGACCAAAAACTTCATGTGATTCAACTCCTTTTAGAACTGGGAAACAAACGCTAGCTCTCCTTACAAGAAACCCACTCTGCTTTTGAGAAAAGAGACTCTTCTACTCTACTGCATTTCCTATAGAGCCAAAACAGTGAGCTTGCTCAGAACAAAAGAACTGTGCTTCCTAGACACACGGCCATATCTGGTTCAATTCTGCTTAGGAAACTGACAAGAACAGTAGATCCTCTACAGTCTAATACACTGTACATGCTGGGAATAGACGCCAGTGCTATTTGCCTTGTGTATGACAATGGGAGCGCAATATTGTCTCTTCTTACCAGAAAACAACTCTTGCTCGTAGGACCAGAAACTGCATGTGATTCAACTCCATTTAGGACTGGAAAACAAACGCTAGCTCGCCTTACAAGAAACACACTCTGCTTTTGAGAAAAGAGCACTCTTCTACTCTAATGTGTTTCCCATAGGGCCACAACAGTGAGCTTGCTCAGAAAGAAGGAACTGTGCTTCCTACACACACGGGCCATATCTAGTTCAACTCTACTTAGGAAACTGAAAGAACAGTAGCTCCTCTTCAGTCCAATACACTGTACTTAATGGGAACAGATGCGAGGGTTATTTGCACTGTGTATGGCAATGGGAGCACAATAGTGACTTTCCTTACCAGAAAACAACTCTTGTTCGTAGGACCAAAAACTGCATGTGATTTTACTCCATTTAGGACTGGGAAACAAACGCTAGCTCGTCTTACAAGAAACACACTCTGCTTTTAGGAAAGGGCACTCTTCTACTCTAATGTGTTTCCTATAGGGCCAGAAGAGTGAGCTTGCTCAGAACAAAAGAACTGTGCTTCCAACACACACCGACTATATTTAGTTCCATATGCTTAGGAGACTGAGAAGAATAGTAGATCCTCTTCAGTCCAATACACTGTACTTGCTGGGAACAGACGCGAGTGCTATTTGCCCTGTGTATGACAATGGGAGCGCAATAGTGACTCTTCTTTCCAGAAAACAACTCTTGCTCGTAAAACCAGAAACTGCATGTGATTCAACTCCATTTAGGACTGGGAAACAAACGCTAACTCGCCTTACAAGAAACACACTCTGCTTTTGAGAAAAGAGCAATCTTCTACTCTACTGTGTTTCCTATGGGATCCGAAGAGTGAGCTTGCTCAGAACAGAAGAAGTGTGCTTCCTACACACACGGGCCATATCCAGTTCAACTCTGCTTAGGAAACTGACAAGAACAGTAGCTCCTCTTCAGTCCAATACACTGTACTTGCTGGGAACAGACGCCAGTGCTGTTTGCACTGTGTATGGCAATGGGAGCACAATAGTGACTCTTCTTACCAGAAAACAACTCTTGCTCGTAGGACCAGAAACTGCATGGGTTTCAACTCCATTTCTGTCTGGAAAACAAACACTAGCTCGCGTTACAAGAAATACACTCTGCTTTTGAGAAAAGAGCACACTTCTACTCTACTGTGTTTCCTATAGGGTCCGAAGAGTGAGCTTGCTCAGAACAAAAGAACTGTGCTTCCTACACACACGGGTCATATCTATTCCAACTCTTCTTAGGAAACTGACAAGAACAGTAGATCCTCTTCAGTCCAATACACTGTACTTGATGGTAACAGAAGGGAGTGCTATTTGCACTGTGTGTGGCAATGGGAGCGCAATAGTGACTTTCCTTACCAGAAAACAACTCTTGCTCGTAGGACCAGAAACTGCATGAGATTCAACTCCATTTAGAACTGGGAAACAAACGCTAGCTCGCCTTACAATAAACACACTCTGCTTTTGAGAAAAGACAACTCATCTACTCTACTGTGTTTCCTATAGGGTCCGAACAGTGAGCTTGCTCCGAACAAAAGAACCGTGCTTCCTACACACACGGCCATATCTAGTTCAACTCTGCTTAGGAAACTGACAAGAACAGTAGCTCCTCTTCAGTCCAATACACTGTACATGCAGGGAATAGACGCCAGTGCTATTTGCCCTGTGTATGACAATGGCAGCACAATAGTGACTCTTCTATCCAGAGAACAACTCTTGCTCGTAGGACCAGAAACTGCATGTGATTTTACTCCATTTAGGACTGGGAAACAAACGCTAGCTTGCCTTACAAGTAACACACTCTGCTTTTGAGAAAAGAGCACTCTTCTACTCTAATGTGATTCCTATAGGGCCAGAAGAGTGAGCTTGCTCAGAACAAAAGAACTGTGCTTCCTACACACACCGACTATATTTAGTTCAACTCTGCTTAGGAAACTGACAAGAACAGTAGATCCTCTTCAGTCCAATACACTGCACATGCTGCGAACAGACGCCAGTGCTATTTGCCCTGTGTATAGCAATGGGAGTGCAATAGTGACTCTTCTTTCCAGAAAACAACTCTTGCTCGTAGGACCAAAAACTGCATGGGATTCAACTCCATTTAGGACTGGGAAACAAACGCTAGCTCGCCTTACAAGAAATACACTCTGTTTTTGAGAAAAGGGCACACTTCTACTCTACTGTGTTTCCTATAGGGTCCGAAGAGTGAGCTTTCTCAGAACAAAAGAACTGTGCTTCCTACACACACCGACTATATTTAGTACAACTCTGATTAGGAAACTGACAAGAACAATAGATCCTCTTCAGTCCAATACACTGTACATGCTGGGAACAGATGCCAGTGGTATTTGCCCTGTGTATGAAAAGGAGAGCACAATAGTGACTCTTCTTACCAGAAAACAACTCTTGCACGTAGGACCAGAAACTGCATGTGATTCAACTCCATTTAAGACTGCGAAACAAACGCTAGCTCCCTTACAAGAAACACACTCTGCTTTTGAGAAAAGAGCACTCTTCTACTCTACTGTGTTTCCTAAAGGGCCAAAACATTGAGCTTGCTCAGAACAAAAGAACTCTGCTTCCTACACACACGGCCATATCTAGTTCAATTCTGCTTAGTAAACTGACAAGAATAGTAGATCCTCTTCAGTCCAATACACTGTACTTCCTGGGAACAGACGCGAGTGCTATTTGCACTGTATATGGCAATGGGAGCGTAATAGTGACTCTTCTTACCAGAAAACATCTCTTGCTCATGGGACCAGAAACTGCATGGGATTCAACTACATTTCTGACTCGGAAACAAACACTAGCTCGCCTTACAAGAAACACACTCTGCTTTTGAGAAAAGAGCACTCTTCTACTCTACTGTGTTTCCTATGGGATCTGAACAGTGAGCTTACTCAGAACAAAAGAACTGTGCTTCCTACACACACGGGCCATATCTAGTTCAATTCTGCTTAGGAAACTGACAAGAACAGTATCTCCTCTTCAGTCCAATACACTGTACTTGCTGGGAACAGATGCGAGTGCTATTTGCTCTGTGTATGGGAATGGGAGCACAATAGTGACTTTCCTTACAGAAAACAACTCTTGCTCATGGGACCAAAAACTTCATGTGATTCAACTCCTTTTAGGACTGGGAAAAAAACGCTAGCTCTCCTTACAAGAAACACACTCTGCTTTTGAGAAAAGAGCACTCTTTTACTCTACTGTGTTTCCTATAGATCCAAAACAGTCAGCTTGCTCAGAACAAAAGAACTGTGCTTTTTAGACACACGGCCATATCTGGTTCAATTCTGCTTAGGAAACTGACAAGAACAGTAGATCCTCTACAGTCTAACACACTGTACATGCTGGGAATAGACGCCAGTGCTATTTGCCTTGTGTAAAACAATGGGAGCGCAATATTGTCTCTTCTTACCAGAAAACAACTCTTGTTCGCAGGATCAGAAACTGCATTTGATTCAACTCCATTTAGGACTGGGAAACAAACGCTAGCTTGCCTTACAAGAAACACACTCTGCTTTTGAGAAAAGAGCACTCTTCTACTCTAATGTGTTTCCGATAGGGCCAGAACAGTGAGCTTGCGCAGAAAAAAGGAACTGTGCTTCCTACACACACGGGCCATATCCAGTTCAACTCTGCTTAGGAAACTGACAAGAACAGTAGCTCCTCTTCAGTCCAATACACTGTACTTGCTGGGAACAGACGCCAGTGCTATTTGCACTGTGTATGGCAATGGGAGCACAATAGTGACTCTTCTTACCAGAAAACAACTCTTGCTCGTAGGACCAGAAACTGCATGGGATTCAACACCATTTAGGACTGGGAAACAAACACTAGCTCGCCTTACAAGAAATACACTCTGCTTTTGAGAAAAGAGCACACTTCTACTCTACTGTGTTTCCTATAGGGTCCGAAGAGTGAGCTTGCTCAGAACAAAAGAACTGTGCTTCCTACAAACACGGGCCATATCTATTCCAACTCTTCTTAGGAAACTGACAAGAACAGTAGATCCTCTTCAGTCCAATACACTGTACTTGATGGTAACAGACGGGAGTGCTATTTGCACTGTGTGTGGCAATGTGTGCGCAATAGTGACTTTCCTTACCAGAAAACAACTCTTGCTCGTAGGACCAGAAACTGCATGAGATTCAACTCCATTTAGAACTGGGAAACACACGCTAGCTCGACTTACAATAAACACACTCTGCTTTTGAGAAAAGACAACTCATCTACTCTACTGTGTTTCCTATGGGGTCAGAACAGTGAGCTTGCTCCGAACAAAAGAACCGTGCTTCCTACACACACGGGCCATATCTAGTTCAACTCTGCTTAGGAAACTGACAAGAACAGTAGCTCCTCTTCAGTCCAATACACTGTACTTGCTGGGAACAGACGCCAGTGCTATTTGCACTGTGTATGGCAATGGGAGCGCAATAGTGACGATTCTTTCCAGAAAACAACTCTTGCTCATGGGACCAAAAACTGCATGTGATTCAACTCCATTTAGGACTGGGAAACAAATGCTAGCTCGCCTTACAAGAAACTCACTCTGCTTTTGAGAAAAGAGCACTCTTCTACTCTAATGTGTTTCCTATAGGGCCAGAAAAGTGAGCTTGCCCAGAACAAAAGAACTGTGCTTCCTACACACACCGACTATATCTTGTTCAACTCTGCTTAGGAAACTGACAAGAACAGTAGCTCCTCTTCAGTCCGATACACTGTACTTGCTGGGAACAGACGCGAGTGCTATTTGCACTGTGTATGGCAATGGGAGCGCAAAGTGACTTTCCTTACCAGAACACAACTCTTGCTTGTAGGACCAGAAACTGCATGGGATTCAACTCCATTTAGGACTGGGAAACAAATGCTAGCTCCCCTTACATGAATCACATTCTGTTTTTGAGAAAAGAGCACTCTTCTATTCTACTGTGTTTCCTATGTGGTCCAAACAGTGAGCTTGCTCAGAACAAAAGAACTGTGCTTCCTACACACACGGGCCATATCTCGTTCAACTCTGCTTAGGAAACTGACAAGAACAGTAGCTCCTCTTCAGTCCCATACACTGTACTTGCTGGGAACAGACGCGAGTGCTATTTGCACTGTGTATGGCAATGGGAGCACAATAGTGACTTCCTTACCAGAAAACAACTCTTGCTCATAGGACCAGAAACTGCATGTGAATCCACTCCATTTAGGACTGGGAAACAAACGCTGGTCGACTTACAAGAAACACACTCTGCTTTTGAGAAAAGAGCACTGTTCTACTCTACTGTGTTTCCTATAGTGCCAGAACAGTGAGCTTGCTCAGAACAAAAGAACTGTGCTTCCTACACACACGGCCATATCTAGTTCAACTCTGCTTAGGAACCTGACAAGAACAGTAGATCCTCTTCAGTCCAATACACTGTACATGCTGGGAACAGACGCCAGCGCTATTTGCCCTGTGTATGACAATGGGAGCGCAATAGTGACTCTTCTTACCAGAAAACAACTCTTGCTCGTAGGACCAGAAACTGCATGTGATTCAACTCCATTTAGGACTGGGAAACAAATGCTAGCTCGCCTTACATGAAACACACTCTGCTTTTGAGAAAAGAGCACTCTTCTACCCTACTGAGTTTCCTATGGGGTCCGAACAGTGAGCTTGCTCAGAACAAAAGAACTGTGCTTCCTACACACACGGGCCATATCTAGTTCAACTCTGCTTAAAAAACTGACAAGAACAGTAGATCCTCTTCAGTCCAATACACTGTACTTGCTGGGAACAGATGCAAGTGCTATTTGCACTGTGTATGGCTATGAGAGTGCAATAGTGACTCTTCTTACCAGAAAAAAACTCTTGCTCGTAGGACCAGAAACTGCATGTGATTCAACTCCATTTAGGACTGGGAAACAAACACTAGCTCGCCTTACAAGAAACACACCCTGCTTTTGAGAAAAGAGCACTCTTCTACTCTACTGTGTTTCCTATGTGGTCAAAACAGTGTGCTTGCTCAAAACAAAACAACTGAGCTTCCTACACACACGGGCCATATCTCGTTCAACTCTGATTAGGAAACTGAAAACAACAGTAGCTACTCTTCAGTCTGATACACTGTACTTGCTGGGAACAGACGCGAGTGCTATTTGCACTGTGTATGGCAATGGGAGCACAATAGTGACTCTAATTACCAGAGAACAACTCTTGCTCGTAGGACCAGAAACTGCATGAGATTCAACTCCATTTAGGACTGGGAAACAAACGCTAGCTCGCATTACAAGAAACACACTCTGCTTTTGAGAAAAGAGCCCTCTTATACTCTAAAGTGTTTCCTCTAGGGCCAGAACAGTGAGCTTGCTCAGAAAAAAAAAACTGTGCTTCCTACACACACGGGCCATATCTAGTTCAACTCTGCTTAGGGAACTGACAAAAACAGTAGCTCCTCTTTAGTCCGATACACTGTAATAGCTGGGAACACACGTGAGTGCTATTTGCACTGTGTATGGCAATCGGAGCACCATAGTGACTTTCCTTACCAGAAAACAACTCTTGCTCATAGGACCAGAAACTGCATGTAATTCAACTCCATTTAGGTCTGGGAAACAAATGCTAGCTCACCTTACATGAAACACACTCTGCTTTTGAGAAAAGAGCACTCTTCTACTCTACTGTGTTTCCTACAGGGCCTGAAGAGTGAGCTTCCTCAGAACAAATGAACTGTGCTTCCTGCACACAGGGGCCATATCTATTCAATTCTGCTTCGGAAATTGACAAGAACAGTAGATCCTCTTCAGTCCAATCCACTGTACATGCTGGGAACAGACGCCAGTACTATTTGCCCTGCGTATGACAAGGGGAGCGCAATAGTGACTCTTCTTACCAGAAAACAACTCTTGTTCCTAGGACCAGAAACTGCATGTGATTCAACTCCATTTAGGACTGGGAAACAAACGCTAGCTCGCCTTACAAGAAAAACACTCTGCTTTTGAGAAAAGAGCACTCTTCTACTCTACTATGTTTCCTATAGGGCCAGAACAGTGTGCTTGATCAGAACAAAAGAACTGTGCTTCCTTCACACGGGCCATATCTACTTCAACTCTGCTTAGGAAACTGACAAGAACAGTAGCTCCTCTTCAGTCCGATGCACTGTACTTGCTGGGAACGGACCGAGTGCTATTTGCACTATGTATGGAAAGGGAGCGCAATAGTGACTTTCCTTACCAGAAAACAACTCTTGCTCATAGGACCAGAAACTGCATGTGATTCAACTCCATTTAGGACTGGGAAACAACTGCTAGCTCGCCTTACATGAAACACACTCTGCTTTTGAGAAAAGAGCACTCTTCTACTCTACTCTGTTTCCTATAGGGCCAGAACAGTGAGCTTGCTCAGAACAAGAGAACTGTTCTTCCTACACACACAGGCCATACCTCGTTCAACTCTGCTTAGGAAACTGACAAGAACAGTAGCTCCTCTTCAGTCCAAAACACTGTACTTGCTGCGAACAGACGCGAGTGCTCTTTGCACTTTGTATGGCAATGGGAACACAATAGTGACTTTCCTTACCAGAATACAACTCTTGCTCATAGGACCAGAAACTGCATGCGATTCAACTCCATTTAGGACTGGGAAACAAACGCTAGCTCGCCTTACAAGAAACACACTCTGCTTTTGAGAAAAGAGCACTCTTCTACTCTACTGTGTTTCCTATAGGGCCAGAACAGTGAGCATGCTCAGAACAAAAGACTGAGCTTCCTACACACACGGCCATATCTAGTTCAATTCTGCTTAGGAACCTGACAAGAACAGTAGATCCTCTTCAGTCCAATACACTGTACATGCTGGGAACAGACGCCAGTGCTATTTGCCCTGTGTAAAACAATGGGAGCACAATAGTGACTCTTCTTACCAGAAAACAACTCTTGCTTGTAGGAACAGAAACTGCATGTGATTCAACTCCATTTAGGACTGGGAAACAAACGCTAGCTCGCCTTACAAGAAACACACTCTGCTTTTGAGAAAAGAGCACTCTTCTACTCTACTGTGTTTCCTATGTGGTCCGAACAGTGTGATTGCTCAGAACAAAAAAACTGTGCTTCCTCCATACACGGCCATATCTAGTTCAATTCTGCTTAGGAACCTGACATGAACAGTAGATCCTCTTCAGTCCAATACAGTGTACTTGCTGGGAACAGACAACAGTGCTATTTGTCCTGTGTATGGCAATGGCAGCACAATAGTGACTCTTCTTACCAGAACACAACTCTTGCTCGTAGGACCAGAACCTGCATGGGATTCAACTCCATTTAGGACTGGGAAACAAACGCTAACTCGCCTTACAAGAAACACCCTCTGCTTTTGAGAAAAGAGCACTATTCTACTCTACTGTGTTTCCGCTGTGGTCAAAACAGTGAGCTTGCTCAGTACAAAGGAACTGTGCTTCCTACACACACGGCCATATCTAGTTCAATTCTGATTAGGAACCTGACAAGAACAGTAGATCCTCTTCAGTCCAATACACTGTACTTGCTGGGAACAGACGCCAGTGCTATTTGTCCTGTGTATGGCAATGGCAGCGCAATAGTGACTCTTCTTACCAGAAAACAACTCTTGCTCGTAGGACCAGAAACTGCATGTGATTCAACTCCATTTAGGACTAGAAAACAAACGCTAGCTCGCCTTACAAGAAACACACTCTGCTTTTGAGAAAAGAGCACTCTTCTACTCTACTGTGTTTCCTAAGGTGTCCAAACAGTGAGCTTGCTAAGAACAGAAAACTGTGCTTCCTACACACACGGGCCATATCTAGTTCAACTCTGCTTAGGGAACTGACAAGAACAGTAGCTTCTCTTCAGTCCAATACACTGTACTTGCTGGGAACAGACGCCAGTGCTATTTGCACTGTGTATGGCAATGGGAGCGCAAGAGTGACACTTCTTACCAGAAAAAACTCTTGCTCATAGGACCAGAAACTGCACGTGATTTAACTCCATTTAGGACTGGGAAACAAATGCTAGCTCGCCTTACAAGAAACACACTCTGCTTTTGAGAAAAGAGCACTCTTCTACTCTACTGTGTTTCCGATGTGGTCAAAACAGTGAGCTTGCGCAAAACAAAAGAACTGAGCATCCTACACACATGGGCCATATCTCGTTCAACTCTGCTTAGGAAACTGACAAGAACAGTAGCTCCTCTTCAGTCCGATACACTGTACTTGCTGGGAACAGACGCGAGTGCTATTTGCACTGTGTATGGTAATGGGAACACAATTGTGACTTCCTTACCATAAAACAACTCTTGCTCATAGGACCAGTAACTGCATGTGATTTAACTCCATTTAGGACTGGGAAACAACCGCTAGCTCGCCTTACAAGAAACACACTCTGCTTTTGAGAAAAGAGCACTGTTCTACTCTACTGTGTTTCCTATAGGGCCAGAACAGTGAGCTTGCTGAGAACAAAAGAACTGTGCTTCCTACACACACGGACCATATCTAGTTCAACTATACTTTGGAAACTGGCAAGAACAGTAGCTCCTATTCAGTCCAGTACACTGTACTTGCTGGGAACAGACGCGAGTGCTATTTGCACTGCGTATGGCAATAGGAGCGCAATAGTGACTCTTCTTACCAGAAAACAACTCTTGCTCGTGGGACCAAAAACTGCATGTGACTCAACTCCATTTAGGACTGGAAAACAAACGCTAGCTTGCCTTACAAGAAACACTCTCTGCTTTAGAGAAAAGAGCATTCTTCTACTCTACTGTGTTTCCTATAGGACCAGAACAGTGAGCTTGCTGAGAACAAAAGAACTGTGCTTCCTGCACACAGGGCCATATCTAGTTCAACTCTGCTTAGGAACCTGACAAGAACAGTAGATCCTCTTCAGTCCAATACACTGTACATGCTGGGAACCGACGCCAGTGCTATTTGCCCTGTGTATGACAATTGGAGCACAATAGTGACTCTTCTTGCCATAAAACAACTCTTGCTCGTAGGAACAGAAACTGCATGTGATTCAACTCCATTTAGGACTGGGAAACAAACGCGAGCTCACCTTAGAAGAAAAATCTCTGCTTTATAGAAAAGAGCACTCTTCTACTCTACTGTGTTTCCTATGGGGTCCAAAGAGTGAGCTTGCTCCGAACAAAAGAACTGTGCTTCCTACACACATGGACCATATCTAGTTCAACTCTGATTAGGAAACTGACAAGAACAGTAGCTCCTATTCAGTCCAATAAACTGTACTTGCTGGGAACAGACAACAGTGCTATTTGTCCTGTATATGGCAATGGCAGCACAATAGTGACTCTTCTTACGAGAAAATATCTCTTGCTCGTAGGACCAGAAACTGCATGGGATTCAACTCCATTTAGGAATGGGAAACAAACGCTAGCCCGCCTTACAAGAAACACACTCTGCTTTTGAGGAAAGAGCACTCTTCTACTCTAAAGTGTTTCCTATAGGGCCAGAACAGTGAGCTTGCTGAGAACAAAAGAACTGTGCTTCCTACACACACGGGCCATATCTAGTTCAACTCTGCTTAGGAAACTAACAAGAACAGTAGCTCCTCTTCAGTCCGATACACTGTAATAGCTGGGAACACACGCGAGTGCTATTTGCACTTTGTATGTCAATGACAGTGCAATAGTGACTTTCCTTACCAGAAAAAAACTCTTGCTCGTAGGACCAAAAACTGCATGTGTCTCAACTCCATTTAGGACTGGGAAAGAAACGCTAGCTCGCCTTACAAGAAAAACACTCTGCTTTTGAGAAAAGAGCATTCTTCTAATACACTGTGTTTCCTATAGGGCCAGAACAGTGAGCTTCCTCAGAACAAAAGAACTGTGCTTCCTGCACACATGGGCCATATCTATTCAATTCTGCTTAGGAAACTGACAAGAACAGTAGATCCTCTTCAGTCCAATACAGGGTACATGCTGGGAACAGATGCCAGTACTATTTGCCCTGTGTATGACAATGGGAGCACAATAGTGACTCTTCTTACCAGAAAACAACTCTTGCTCATAGGACCAGAAACTGCATGGGATTCAACTCCATTTAGGACTGGGAAACAAATGCTAGCTCGCCTTACATGAAACACACACTGCTTTTGAGAAAAGAGCACTCTTCTCCTCTACTGTGTTTCCTATGGGGTCCGAAAAGTGAGCTTGCTCAGAACAAAAGAACTGTGCTTCCTACACACACGGGCCATATCTAGTTCAACTCTGCTTAGGAAACTGACAAGAACAGTAGCTCCTCTTCAGTCCGATACACTGTACTTTCTGGGAATGGACCGAGTGCTATTTGCACTATGTATGGCAATGGGAGCGCAATAGTGACTTTCCTTACCAGAAAACAACTCTTGCTCCTAGGACCAGAAACTGCATGTGATTCAACTCCATTTAGGACTGGGAAACAAATGCTAGCTCGCCTTACATGAAACACACTCCGCTTTTGAGAAAAGAGCACTCTTCTACTCTACTGTGTTTCCTATGGGGTCCAAACAGTGAGCTTGCTCAGAACAAAAGAACTGTGCTTCCTACACACGGACCATATCTAGTTCAACTCTGCTTAGGGAACTGACAGTACAGTAGCTCCTATTCAGTCCAATACACTGTACTTCCTGGGAACAGACGCGAGTGCTATTTGTAATGTGTATGGCAATGGGAGCCCAATAGTGACTTTCCTTACCAGAAAACAACTCTTGCTCGTAGGACCAGAAACTGCATGTGATTCAACTCCATTTAGGACTAGGAAACAAACGCTAGCTCGCCTTACAAGAAATACACTCTGCTTTTGAGAAAAGAGCACTGCTGTGGGATGTATGGCAAATGTGTTGCTAATTAATCAATAAAACACTGATTGGCCGTTGGCTAGGCAGGAAGTGTAGGCGGGGCAAGGATGAGAATAAAGCGGGGAAGTGGAAGGCTGAGAGAGAGACACTGCCAGCCGCCATCAGGACAAGGAAGATGTAAGGTACCAGTAAGCCATGAGCCATGTGGCAAAGTAAAGATTAATAGAAATGGGCTAAATATAAGAGTAAGAGCTAGACAATAACAGGCCTGAGCTAATGGCCAAGCAGTTTAAATAATGTAAGAGTCTGTGTGTTTATTTTATAAGTGGGCTCTGAGACTGGCGGGACTTGGTGGTGGGAGCTGGAGAGAAATTCTACAGCAACAGAGCACTCTTCTACTCTACTGTGTTTCCTATGGGGTCCAAACAGTGAGCTTGCTCAGAACAAAAGAACTGTGCTTCCTACACACATGGACCATATCTAGTTCAACTCTGCTTAGGAAACTGACAAGAACAGTAGCTCCTATTCAGTCCAATACACTGTACTTGCTGGGAACAGACGCCAGTGCTATTTGCACTGTTTATGGAATTTGGAGCGCAATAGTGACTCTTCTTACCAGAAAACAACTCTTGCTCGTAGTACCAGAAACTGCGTGTGATTCAACTCCATTTAGGACTGGGAAACAAACGCTAGCTCGCCTTACAAGAAACACACTCTGCTTTTGAGAAAAGAGCACTCTTCTACTCTACTGTGTTTCCTATAGGGAAAGAACAGTGAGCTTGCTCAGAACAAAGAACTGTGCTTCCTACACACATGGCCGTATCTAGTTCACTTCTCCTTAGGAACCTGACAAGAAAAGTAGATCCTCTTCAGTCCAATACACGGTACATGCTGGGAACAGACGCCAGTGCTATTTGCCCTGTGTAAAACAATGGGAGCACAATAGTGACTCTTCTTACCAGAAAACAACTCTTGCTCGTAGGACCAGAAACTGCATGTGATTCAACTCCATTTAGGACTGGGAAACAAACGCTAGCTCGCCTTACAAGAAACAAACTCTGCTTCTGAGAAAAGAGCACTCTTCTACTCTTCTGTGTTTCCTATAGGTCCAGAAGAGTGAGCTTGCTCAGAACAAAATTACTGTGCTTTCTACACACACGGGCCATATCTAGTTCAACTCTGCTTAGGAAACTGACAAGAACAGTAGCTCCTCTTCAGTCCAATACACTGTACTTGCTGGGAATAGACGTGAGTGCTATTTGCACTGTTTATGGCAAAGGGAGAAATATAGTGACTTTCCTTTCCAGAAAACATCCCTTGTTGGTTGGACCAGAAACTGCATGTGATTCAACTCCATTTTGGACTGGGAAACACACGCTAGCTTGCCTTACAAGAAACACATTCTGCTTTTGAGAAAAGAGCACTCTTCTATTCTACTGTATTTCCTATGGGGTCCGAACAGTGAGCTTGCTCAGAACAAAAGAACTGTGTTTCCTACACACACGGGCCATATCTAGTTCAACTCTGGTTAGGAAACTGACAAGAGCAGTAGCTCCTCTTCAGTCCAATACACTGTACTTGCTGGGAACAGACGCGAGTGCTATTTGCACTGTGTATGGCAATGGGAGCGCAATAGTGACTTTCCTTACCAGAAAACAACTCTTGCTCGTAGGACCAGAAACTGCATGTGATTCAACTCCATTTAGGACTGGGAAACAAATGCTAGCTCGCCTTACAAGAAACACACTCTGCTTTTGAGAAAAGAGCACTCTTCTACTCTACTGTGTTTCTTATGGGGTCCGAACAATGAGCTTGCTCAGAACAAAAGAACTGTGCTACCTACACACACGGCCATATGTAGTTCACTTCTGCTTAGGAACCTGACAAGAACAGTAGATCCTCTTCAGTCCAATACACTGTACTTGCTGGGAAAAGACGCCAGTGCTATTTGTCCTGTGTATGGCAATGGCAGCGCAATCGTGACTCTTCTTACCAGAAAACAACTCTTGCTTGTAGGACCAGAAACTGCATGTGATTCAACTCCATTTAGGACTGGGAAACAAAAGCTACCTCACCTTACAAGAAACACACTCTGCTTTAGAGAAAAGAGCACTCTTCTACTCTACTGTGTTTCCTATAGGGCCAGAACAGTGAGCTTGCTCAGAACAAAAGAACTGTGCTTCCTACACACGGGCCATATCTAGTTCAAATCTGCTTAGGAAACTGACAAGAACAGTAGCTCCTCTTCAGTCCGATACACTGTACTTGCTGGGAACAGACACGAGTGCTATTTGCACTGTGTATGTCAATGGGAGCGCAATAGTGACTTTCCTTACCAGAAAACAACTCTTGCTCGTAAGACCAGAAACTGCATGAGATTCAACTCCATTTAGGACTGGGAAACACACGCTAGCTCGCCTTACATGAAACACACTCTGCTTTTGAGAAAAGAGCACTCTTCTACTCTACTGTGTTTCCTATGGGGTCCGAACAGTGAGCTTGCTCAGAACAAAAGAACTGTGCTTCCTACACACACGGGCCATATCTAGTTCAACTCTGCTTAGGAAACTGACAAGAACAATAGCTCCTCTTCCTTCCAATACACTGTACTTGCTGGGAACAGACGCGAGTGCTATTTGCACTGTGTATGACAATGGGAGCACAATAGTGACTTGTCTTACCAGAAAACATCTCTTGCTCATAGGACAAAAAACTGCATGTGACTCAACTCCATTTAGGACTAGGAAACAAACGCTAGCTCGACTTCCAAGAAACACACTCTGCTTTTGAGAAAAGAGCACTCTTCTACTCTACTGTGTTTCCTATAGAGCCAGAAGAGTGAACTTGCTCAGAACATTAGAACTGTGCTTCCTACACACACGGCCATATCTATTTCAATTCTGCTTAGGAACCTGACAAGAACAGTAGATCCTCTTCTGTACAATACACTGTACTTGCTGGGAACAGACGCCAGTGCTATTTGTCCTGTTTATGGCAATGGCAGCGCAATAGTGACTCTTCTTACCATAAAACAACCCTTGCTCGTAGGACTAGAAACTGCATGTGATTCAACTCCATTTAGGACTGGGAAACAAACGCTAGCTCGACTTCCAAGAAACACACTCAGCTTTTGAGAAAAGAGCACTCTTCTACTCTACTGTGTTTCCTATAGAGCCAGAAGATTGAACTTGCTAAGAACGTTAAGACTGTGCTTCCTACACACACGGCCATATCTAGTTCAATTCTGCTTAGGAACCTGACAAGAACAGTAGATCCTCTTCTGTACAATACACTGTACTTGCTGGGAACAGACGCCAGTGCTATTTGTCCTGTGTAGGGCAATGGCAGTGCAATAGTGACTCTTCTTACCATAAAACAACTCTTGCTCGTAGGACTAGAAACTGCATGTGATTCATCTCCATTTAGGACTGGGAAACAAACGCTAGCTCGCCTTACAAGAAACACACTCTGCTTTAGGGAAAAGAGCACTCTTCTACTCTATTGTGTTTCCTATAGGGCCAGAACAGTGAGCTTTCTCAGAACAAAAGAACTGTGCTTCCTACACACGGGCCATAACTAGTTCAACTCTGCTTAGAAAACTGACAAGAACAGTAGCTCCTCTTCAGTCCGTTACACTGTACTTGCTGAAAAACAGACGCAAGTGCTATTTGCACTGTGTATGGCTTGGGAGCGCAATAGTGACTTTCCTTACCAGAAAACAACTCTTGCTCGTAGGACCAGAAACTGCATGTGATTCAACTCCATTTAGGACTGGGAAACAAATGCTAGCTTGCCTTACAAGAAACACACTCTGCTTTTGAGAAAAGAGCACTCTTCTACTCTACTGTGTTTCCTATGGGGTCCGAACAGTGAGCTTGCTCAGAACAAAAGAACTGTGCTTCCTACACACACGGCCATATCTAGTTCAATTCTGCTTAGGAACCTGACAAGAACAGTAGATCTTCTTCAGTCCAATACACTGTACTTGCTGGGAACAGATGCCAGTGCTATTTGTCCTGTGTATGGCAATGGCAGCGCAATAGTGACTCTTCTTACCAGAAAACACCTCTTGCTTGTAGGACCAGAAACTGCGTGTGATTCAACTCCATTTAGGACTGGGAAACAAAAGCTAGCTCACCTTACAAGAAACACACTCTGCTTTAGAGAAAAGAGCACTCTTCTTCTCTACTGTGTTTCCTATAGGGCCAGAACAGTGAGCTTGCTCAGAACAAAAGAACTGTGCTTCCTACACACGGGCCATATCTAGTTCAACTCTGCTTAGGAAACTGACAAGAACAATAGCTCCTCTTCCTTCCAATACACTGTACTTGCAGGGAACAGACGCGAGTGCTATTTGCACTGTGTATGGCAATTGGAGCACAATAGTGACTTGTCTTACCAGAAAACAACTCTTGCTCGTAGGACAAAAAACTGCATGTGACTCAACTCCATTTAGGACTAGGAAACAAACGCTAGCTCTCCATGCAAGAAACACACTCTGCTTATGAGAAAAGAGCACTCTTCTACTCTACTGTGTTTCCTATAGAGCCAGAAGATTGAACTTGCTCAGAACATTAGAACTGTGCTTCCTACACACACGGATATCTAGTTCAATTCTGCTTAGGAACCTGACAAGAACAGTAGATCCTCTTCTGTACAATACACTGTACTTGCTGGGAACAGACGCCAGTGCTATTTGTCTTGTGTATGGCAATGGCAGTGCAATAGTGACTCTTCTTACCATAAAACAACTCTTGCTTGTAGGACTAGAAACTGCTTGTGATTCAACTCCATTTAGGACTGGGAAACAAAAGCTAGCTCACCTTACAAGAAACACACTCTGCTTTAGAGAAAAGAGCACTCTTCTACTTTACTGTGTTTCCTATAGGGCCAGAACAGTGAGCTTGCTCAGAACAAAAGAACTGTACTTCCTACACACGGGCCATATCTAGTTCAACTCTGCTTAGGAAACTGATAAGAACAGTAGCTCCTCTTCAGTCCGATACACTGTACTTGCTGGGAACAGACGCGAGTGCTATTTGCACTGTGTATGTCAATGGGAGCGCAATAGTGACTTTCCTTACCAGAAAACAACTCTTGCTCGTAAGACCAGAAACTGCATGAGATTCAACTCCATTTAGGACTGGGAAACAAATGCTAGCTCGCCTTACATGAAACACACTCTGCTTTTGAGAAAAGAGCACTCTTCTACTCTACTGTGTTTCCTATGGGGTCCGAACAGTGAGCTTGCTCAGAACAAAAGAACTGTGCTTCCTACACATACGGCCATATCTAGTTCAACTCTGCTTAGGAAACTGACAAGAAAAATAGCTCCTCTTCCTTCCAATACACTGTACTTGCAGGGAACAGACGCGAGTGCTATTTGCACTGTGTTTGGCAATTGGAGCACAATAGTGACTTGTCTTACCAGAAAACAACTCTTGCTCGTGGGACAAAAAACTGCATGTGACTCAACTCCATTTAGGACTAGGAAACAAACCCTAGCTCGACTTCCAAGAAACACACTCTGCTTTTGAGAAAAGAGCACTCTTCTACTCTACTGTGTTTCCTATAGAGCCAGAAGAGTGAACTTGCTCAGAACATTAGAACTGTGCTTCCTACACACACGGCCATATCCAGTTCAATTCTGCTTAGGAACCTGACAAGAACACTAGATCCTCTTCTGTACAATACACTGTACTTGTTGGGAACAGACGCCAGTGCTATTTGTCCTGTGTATGGCAATGGCAGCGCAACAGTGACTCTTCTTACCATAAAACAACCCTTGCTCGTAGGACTAGAAACTGCATGTGATTCAACTCCATTTAGGACTGGGAAACAAACGCTAGCTCGACGTACAAGAAACACACTCTGCTTTAGGGAAAAGAGCACTCTTCTACTCTATTGTGTTTCCTATAGGGCCAGAACAGTGAGCTTGCTCAGAACAAAAGGACTGTGCTTCCTACACACAGGGCCATATCTCGTTCAACTCTGCTTAGGAAACTGACAAGAACAGTAGCACCTCTTCAGTCCGATACACTGTACTTGCTGGGAACAGACGCGAGTGCTATTTGCACTGTGTATGGCAATGGGAGCACAATAGTGACTTTCCTTACCAGAAAACAACTCTTGTTCGTAGGACCACAAACTGCATGTGATTCAACTCCATTTATGACTAAAAACAAACGCTAGCTCGCCTTACAAGAACCACACTCTGCTTTTGAGAAAAGAGCACTCTTCAACTCTACTGTGTTTCCTATAGGGCTAGAACAGTGAGCTTGCTCAGAACATAAGAACTGTGCTTTCTACACACACGGTCCTTATCTAGTTCAACTCTGCTTAGGAAACTGACAAGAACAGTAGCTCCTCTTCAGTCCCATACACTGTACTTGCTGGGAACAGAAGCGAGTGCTATTTGCACTGTGTATGGCAATGGAAGCGCAATAGTTACTTTCCTTACCAGAAAACAACTCTTGCTCGTAGGACCAGAAATTGCATGTGATTCAACTCCATTCTAGACTGGGAAACAAACGCTAGCTCGCCTTACAAGAAACACACTCTGCTTTTGAGAAAAGAGCACTCTTCTACTCTACTGTGTTTTTTAGGGGTCCGAAAAGTAATCTTGCTCAGAACAAAAGCACTGTGCTTCCTACCCACACGGCCATATCTAGTTCAATTCTGCTTAGGAACCTGACAAGAACAGTAGATCCTCTTCAGTCCAATACACTGTACTTGCTGGGAACAGACGCCAGTGCTATTTGTCCTGTGTATGGCAATGGCAGCGCAATAGTGACTATTCTTACCATAAAACAACTCTTGCTCGTAGAACCAGAAACTGCATGTGATTCCACTCCATTTTGGACTGGGAAACAAACGCTAGCTCGCCTTACAAGAAACACACTCTGCTTTTGAGAAAAGAGCAGTATTCTACTCTAATGTGTTTCCTATAGGGCCAGAACATTGAGCTTGCTCAGAAAAAAAGAACTGTGCTTCCTACACACTTGGGCAATATCTAGTTTAACTCTGCTTAGGAAACTGAGAAGAACAGTAGCTCCTCTTCAGTCCGATACACTGTACATGCTGGGAACAGACGCGAGTGCTATTTGCACTGTGTATGGCAAAGGGAGCGCAATAGTGACTTTCCTTACCAGAAAACAACTCTAGCTCGTAGGTCCAGAAACTGCATGTGATTCAACTCCATTGAGGACTGGGAAACAAACGATAGCTTGCCTTACAAAAAACACACTCTGCTTTTGAGAAAAGAGCACTCTTCTACTCTACTGTGTTTCCTGTTGGTCCGAAAAGTGAGCTTGCTCAGAACAAAAGAACTGTGCTTCCTACACACATGGACCATATCTAGTTCAATTCTGGTTAGGAACCTGACAAGAACAGTACATCGTCTTCAGTCCAATACACTGTACTTGCTGCGAACAGATGCCAGTGCTATTTGTCCTGTGTATGGCAAAGGGAGTGCAATAGTGACTCGTCTTACCAGAAAACAACTCTTGCTCATAGGACAAAAAACTGCATGTGACTCAACTCCATTTAGGTCTGGGAAACAAACGCTAGCTCACCTTACAAGAAACACACTCTGCTTTTGAGAAAAGAGCACTCTTCTACTCTACTGTGTTTCCTATGGGGTCCGAACAGTGAGCTTTCTCAGAACAAAAGAACTGTGCTTCCTACACACACAGCCATATCTTGTTCAATTCTGCTTAGGAACCCGACAAGAACAGTAGCTCCTCTTCAGTCCAATACACTGTACTGCTGGGAACAGAAGCCAGTGCTCTTTGTCCTGTGTATGGCAATGGCAGCGCAATAGTGACTATTCTTATCATAAAACAACTCTTGCTTGTAGGACCAGAAACTGCATGTGATTCAACTCCATTTAGGACTGGGAAACAAACGCTAGCTCACCTTATAAGAAACACAATCTGCTTTAGAGAAAAGAGCACTCTTTTACTCTACTGTGTTTCCTATAGGGCCAGAACAGTGAGCTTGCTCAGAACAAAAGAACTGTGCTTCCTATACACGGGCCATATCTAGTTCAACTCTGCTTAGGAAACTGACAAGAACAGTAGCTCCTCTTCAGTCCGATACACTGTACTTGCTGGGAACAGACGCGAGTGCTATTTGCACTGTGTATGGCAATGGGAGCGCCATAGTGACTTTCCTTACCAGAAAACAACTCTTGCTCGTAGGACCAGAAACTGCATGTGATTCAACTCCATTTAGGACTGGGAAACAAATGCTAGCTCGCCTTATAAGAAACACACTCTGCTTTAGAGAAAAGAGCACTCTTCTACTCTACTGTGTTTCCTATGGGGTCCAAACAGTGAGCTTGCTCAGAACAAAAGAACTGTGCTTCCTACACACAAGGACCATATGTAGTTCAACTCTGTTTAGGAAACTGACAAGAACAGTAGCTCCTATTCAGTCCAATACACTGTACTTGCTGGGAAAAGACGCGAGTGCTATTTGCCCTGTGTATGGCAATGGGAGCGCAATAGTGACTTTCCTTACCAGAAAACAACTCTTGTTCGTAGGACCAGAAACTGCATGTGATTCAACTCCATTTAGGACTAGGAAACAAACGCTAGCTCGCCTTACAAGAAACACACTCTGCTTTTGAGAAAAGAGCACTCTTCTACTCTACTGTGTTTCCTATAGGGCCAGAACAGTGAGTTTGCTCAGAACATATGAACTGTGCTTTCTACACACACGGTCCTTATCTAGTTCAACTCTGCTTAGGAAACTGACAAGAACAGTAGCTCCTCTTCAGTCCAATACACTGTACTTGCTGGGAACAGACGCCAGTGCTTTTTGCACTGTGTATGGCAATGGGAGCGCAATAGTGACTTTCCTTACCAGAAAACAACTCTTGCTCGTAGGACCAGAAACTGCATGTGATTCAACTCCGTTTAGGAATGGGAAACAAATGCTAGCTCGCCTTACATGAAACACTCTCTGCTTTTGAGAAAAGAGCACTCTTCTTCTCTACTGTGTTTCCTATGGGTCCAAACAGTGAGCTTGCTCAGAACAAAGAACTGTGCTTCCTACACACATGGACCATATCTAGTTCAACTCTGCTTAGGAAATTGACAAGAACAGTAGCTCCTCTTCAGTCCAATACACTGTACTTGCGGGGAAGAGACGCGAGTGCTATTTGCACTGTGTATGGCAATTGGAGCACAATAGCGTCTCGTCTTACCAGAAAACAACTCTTGCTCGTAGGACAAAAAACTGCATGTGACTCAACTCCATTTAGGTCTGGGAAACAAACGCTAGCTCACCTTACAAGAAACACACTCTGCTTTTGAGAAAAAGGCACTCTTCTACTCTACTGTGTTTCCTATGTGGTCTGAATTGTGAGCTTTCTCAGAACAAAAGAACTGTGCTTCCTACACACACAGCCATATCTAGTTCAATTCTGCTTAGGAACCTGACAAGAACAGTAGCTCCTCTTCAGTCCAATACACTGTACTGCTGGGAACAGAAGCCAGTGCTCTTTGTCCTGTGTATGGCAATGGCAGCGCAATAGTGACTATTCTTATCATAAAATAACTCTTGCTCGTAGGACCAGAAACTGCATGTGATTCAACTCCATTTAGGACTGGGAAACAAACGCTAGCTCACCTTACAAGAAACACAATCTGCTTTAGAGAAAAGAGCACTCTTCTACTCTACTGTGTTTCCTATAGGGCCAGAACAGTGAGCTTGCTCAGAACAAAAGAACTGTGCTTCCTACACACGGGCCATATCTAGTTCAACTCTGCTAGGGAAACTGACAAGAACAGTTGCTCCTCTTCAGTCCGATACACTGTACTTGCTGGGAACAGACGCGAGTGCTATTTGCACTGTGTATGTCAATGGGAGCGCAATAGTGACTTTCCTTACCAGAAAACAACTCTTGCTCGTAAGACCAGAAACTGCATGAGATTCAACTCCTTTTAGGACTGGGAAACAAATGCTAGCTCGCCTTACATGAAACACACTCTGCTTTAGAGAAAAGAGCACTCTTCTACTCTACTGTGTTTCCTGTAGGGCCAGAACAGTGAGCTTGCTCAGAACAAAAGGACTGTGCTTCCTACACACAGGGCCATATCTCGTTCAACTCTGCTTAGGAAACTGACAAGAACAGTAGCACCTCTTCAGTCCGATACACTGTACTTGCTGGGAACAGACGCGAGTGCTATTTGCACTGTGTATGGCAATGGGAGCGCAATAGTGACTTTCCTTACCAGAAAACAACTCTTGCTCGTAAGACCAGAAACTGCATGTGATTCAACTCCATTTAGGACTGGGAAACAAATGCTAGCTCGCCTTACATGAAACACACTCTGCTTTTGAGAAAAGAGCACTCTTCTACTCTACTGTGTTTCCTAAGGTGTCCGAACAGTGAGCTTGCTCAGAACAAAAGAACTGTGCTTCCTACACACATGGGCCATATCTAGTTCAACTCTGCTTAGGAAACTGACAAGAACAATAGCTCCTCTTCCTTCCAATACACTGTACTTGCAGGGAACAGACGCGAGTGCTATTTGCACTGTGTATGGCAATTGGAGCACAATAGTGACTTGTCTTACCAGAAAACAACTCTTGATCGTAGGACAAAAAACTGCATGTGACTCAACTCCATTTAGGACTAGGAAACAAACGCTAGCTCTCCATGCAAGAAACACACTCTGCTTATGAGAAAAGAGCACTCTTCTACTCTACTGTGTTTCCTATAGAGCCAGAAGATTGAACTTGCTCAGAACATTAGAACTGTGCTTCCTACACACACGGATATCTAGTTCAATTCTGCTTAGGAACCTGACAAGAACAGTAGATCCTCTTCTGTACAATACACTGTACTTGCTGGGAACAGACGCCAGTGCTATTTGTCTTGTGTATGGCAATGGCAGTGCAATAGTGACTCTTCTTACCATAAAACAACTCTTGCTTGTAGGACTAGAAACTGCATGTGATTCAACTCCATTTAGGACTGGGAAACAAAAGCTAGCTCACCTTACAAGAAACACACTCTGCTTTAGAGAAAAGAGCACTCTTCTACTTTACTGTGTTTCCTATAGGGCCAGAACAGTGAGCTTGCTCAGAACAAAAGAACTGTACTTCCTACACACGGGCCATATCTAGTTCAACTCTGCTTAGGAAACTGATAAGAACAGTAGCTCCTCTTCAGTCCGATACACTGTACTTGCTGGGAACAGACGCGAGTGCTATTTGCACTGTGTATGTCAATGGGAGCGCAATAGTGACTTTCCTTACCAGAAAACAACTCTTGCTCGTAAGACCAGAAACTGCATGAGATTCAACTCCATTTAGGACTGGGAAACAAATGCTAGCTCGCCTTACATGAAACACACTCTGCTTTTGAGAAAAGAGCACTCTTCTACTCTACTGTGTTTCCTATGGGGTCCGAACAGTGAGCTTGCTCAGAACAAAAGAACTGTGCTTCCTACACATACGGCCATATCTAGTTCAACTCTGCTTAGAAAACTGACAAGAACAATAGCTCCTCTTCCTTCCAATACACTGTACTTGCAGGGAACAGACGCGAGTGCTATTTGCACTGTGTTTGGCAATTGGAGCACAATAGTGACTTGTCTTACCAGAAAACAACTCTTGCTCGTAGGACAAAAAACTGCATGTGACTCAACTCCATTTAGGACTAGGAAACAAACCCTAGCTCGACTTCCAAGAAACACACTCTGCTTTTGAGAAAAGAGCACTCTTCTACTCTACTGTGTTTCCTATAGAGCCAGAAGAGTGAACTTGCTCAGAACATTAGAACTGTGCTTCCTACACACACGGCCATATCCAGTTCAATTCTGCTTAGGAACCTGACAAGAACACTAGATCCTCTTCTGTACAATACACTGTACTTGTTGGGAACAGACGCCAGTGCTATTTGTCCTGTGTATGGCAATGGCAGCGCAACAGTGACTCTTCTTACCATAAAACAACCCTTGCTTGTAGGACTAGAAACTGCATGTGATTCAACTCCATTTAGGACTGGGAAACAAACGCTAGCTCGACGTACAAGAAACACACTCTGCTTTAGGGAAAAGAGCACTCTTCTACTCTATTGTGTTTCCTATAGGGCCAGAACAGTGAGCTTGCTCAGAACAAAAGGACTGTGCTTCCTACACACAGGGCCATATCTCGTTCAACTCTGCTTAGGAAACTGACAAGAACAGTAGCACCTCTTCAGTCCGATACACTGTACTTGCTGGGAACAGACGCGAGTGCTATTTGCACTGTGTATGGCAATGGGAGCACAATAGTGACTTTCCTTACCAGAAAACAAAGCTTGTTCGTAGGACCACAAACTGCATGTGATTCAACTCCATTTATGACTAAAAACAAACGCTAGCTCGCCTTACAAGAACCACACTCTGCTTTTGAGAAAAGAGCACTCTTCAACTCTACTGTGTTTCCCTTAGGGCTAGAACAGTGAGCTTGCTCAGAACATAAGAACTGTGCTTTCTACACACACGGTCCTTATCTAGTTCAACTCTGCTTAGGAAACTGACAAGAACAGTAGCTCCTCTTCAGTCGCATACACTGTACTTGCTGGGAACAGAAGCGAGTGCTATTTGCACTGTGTATGGCAATGGAAGCGCAGTAGTTACTTTCCTTACCAGAAAACAACTCTTGCTCGTAGGACCAGAAATTGCATGTGATTCAACTCCATTCTAGACTGGGAAACAAACGCTAGCTCGCCTTACAAGAAACACACTCTGCTTTTGAGAAAAGAGCACTCTTCTACTCTACTGTGTTTCCTAGGGGTCCGAAAAGTAATCTTGCTCAGAACAAAAGCACTGTGCTTCCTACACACACGGCCATATCTAGTTCAATTCTGCTTAGGAACCTGACAAGAACAGTAGATCCTCTTCAGTCCAATACACTGTACTTGCTGGGAACAGACGCCAGTGCTATTTGTCCTGTGTATGGCAATGGCAGCGCAATAGTGACTATTCTTACCATAAAACAACTCTTGCTCGTAGAACCAGAAACTGCATGTGTTTCCACTCCATTTAGGACTGGGAAACAAACGCTAGCTCGCCTTACAAGAAACACACTCTGCTTTTGAGAAAAGAGCAGTATTCTACTCTAATGTGTTTCCTATAGGGCCAGAACATTGAGCTTGCTCAGAAAAAAAGAACTGTGCTTCCTACACACACGGGCAATATCTAGTTTAACTCTGCTTAGGAAACTGAGAAGAACAGTAGCTCCTCTTCAGTCCGATACACTGTACATGCTGGGAACAGACGCGAGTGCTATTTGCACTGTGTATGGCAAAGGGAGCGCAATAGTGACTTTCCTTACCAGAAAACAACTCTAGCTCGTAGGTCCAGAAACTGCATGTGATTCAACTCCATTGAGGACTGGGAAACAAACGATAGCTTGCCTTACAAAAAACACACTCTGCTTTTGAGAAAAGAGCACTCTTCTACTCTACTGTGTTTCCTGTTGGTCCGAAAAGTGAGCTTGCTCAGAACAAAAGAACTGTGCTTCCTACACACATGGACCATATCTAGTTCAATTCTGGTTAGGAACCTGACAAGAACAGTACATCGTCTTCAGTCCAATACACTGTACTTGCTGCGAACAGATGCCAGTGCTATTTGTCCTGTGTATGGCAAAGGGAGTGCAATAGTGACTCGTCTTACCAGGAAACAACTCTTGCTCGTAGGACAAAAAACTGCATGTGACTCAACTCCATTTAGGTCTGGGAAACAAACGCTAGCTCACCTTACAAGAAACACACTCTGCTTTTGAGAAAAGAGCACTCTTCTACTCTACTGTGTTTCCTATGGGGTCCGAATTGTGAGCTTTCTCAGAACAAAAGAACTGTGCTTCCTACACACACAGCCATATCTTGTTCAATTCTGCTTAGGAACCCGACAAGAACAGTAGCTCCTCTTCAGTCCAATACACTGTACTGCTGGGAACAGAAGCCAGTGCTCTTTGTCCTGTGTATGGCAATGGCAGCGCAATAGTGACTATTCTTATCATAAAACAACTCTTGCTCGTAGGACCAGAAACTGCATGTGATTCAACTCCATTTAGGACTGGGAAACAAACGCTTGCTCACCTTATAAGAAACACAATCTGCTTTAGAGAAAAGAGCACTCTTTTACTCTACTGTGTTTCCTATAGGGCCAGAACATTGAGCTTGCTCAGAACAAAAGAACTGTGCTTCCTACACACGGGCCATATCTAGTTCAACTCTGCTTAGGAAACTGACAAGAACAGTAGCTCCTCTTCAGTCCGATACACTGTACTTGCTGGGAACAGACGCGAGTGCTATTTGCACTGTGTATGGCAATGGGAGCGCCATAGTGACTTTCCTTACCAGAAAACAACTCTTGCTCGTAGGACCAGAAACTGCATGTGATTCAACTCCATTTAGGACTGGGAAACAAATGCTAGCTCGCCTTACAAGAAACACACTCTGCTTTAGAGAAAAGAGCACTCTTCTACTCTACTGTGTTTCCTATGGGGTCCAAACAGTGAGCTTGCTCAGAACAAAAGAACTGTGCTTCCTACACACAAGGACCATATGTAGTTCAACTCTGTTTAGGAAACTGACAAGAACAGTAGCTCCTATTCAGTCCAATACACTGTACTTGCTGGGAAAAGACGCGAGTGCTATTTGCCCTGTGTATGGCAATGGGAGCGCAATAGTGACTTTCCTTACCAGAAAACAACTCTTGTTCGTAGGACCAGAAACTGCATGTGATTCAACTCCATTTAGGACTAGGAAACAAACGCTAGCTCGCCTTACAAGAAACACACTCTGCTTTTGAGAAAAGAGCACTCTTCTACTCTACTGTGTTTCCTATAGGGCCAGAACAGTGAGTTTGCTCAGAACATATGAACTGTGCTTTCTACACACACGGTCCTTATCTAGTTCAACTCTGCTTAGGAAACTGACAAGAACAGTAGCTCCTCTTCAGTCCAATACACTGTACTTGCTGGGAACAGACGCCAATGCTATTTGCACTGTGTATGGCAATGGGAGCGCAATAGTGACTTTCCTTACCAGAAAACAACTCTTGCTCGTAGGACCAGAAACTGCATGTGATTCAACTCCGTTTAGGAATGGGAAACAAATGCTAGCTCGCCTTACATGAAACACTCTCTGCTTTTGAGAAAAGAGCACTCTTCTTCTCTACTGTGTTTCCTATGGGTCCAAACAGTGAGCTTGCTCAGAACAAAGAACTGTGCTTCCTACACACATGGACCATATCTAGTTCAACTCTGCTTAGGAAATTGACAAGAACAGTAGCTCCTCTTCAGTCCAATACACTGTACTTGCGGGGAAGAGACGCGAGTGCTATTTGCACTGTGTATGGCAATTGGAGCACAATAGTGTCTCGTCTTACCAGAAAACAACTCTTGCTCGTAGGACAAAAAACTGCATGTGACTCAACTCCATTTAGGTCTGGGAAACAAACGCTAGCTCACCTTACAAGAAACACACTCTGCTTTTGAGAAAAGAGCACTCTTCTACTCTACTGTGTTTCCTATGTGGTCCGAATTGTGAGCTTTCTCAGAACAAAAGAACTGTGCTTCCTACACACACAGCCATATCTAGTTCAATTCTGCTTAGGAACCTGACAAGAACAGTAGCTCCTCTTCAGTCCAATACACTGTACTGCTGGGAACAGAAGCCAGTGCTCTTTGTCCTGTGTATGGCAATGGAAGCGCAATAGTGACTATTCTTATCATAAAACAACTCTTGCTCGTAGGACCAGAAACTGCATGTGATTCAACTCCATTTAGGACTGGGAAACAAACGCTAGCTCACCTTACAAGAAACACAATCTGCTTTAGAGAAAAGAGCACTCTTCTACTCTACTGTGTTTCCTATAGGGCCAGAACAGTGAGCTTGCTCAGAACAAAATAACTGTGCTTCCTACACACGGGCCATATCTAGTTCAACTCTGCTTAGGAAACTGACAAGAACAGTAGCTCCTATTCAGTCCAATACACTGTACTTGCTGGGAAAAGACGCGAGTGCTATTTGCCCTGTGTATGGCAATGGGAGCGCAATAGTGACTTTCCTTACCAGAAAACAACTCTTGTTCGTAGGACCAGAAAATGCATGTGATTCAACTCCATTTAGGACTAGGAAACAAACGCTAGCTCGGCTTACAAGAAACACACTCTGCTTTTGAGAAAGAGCACTCTTCTACTCTACTGTGTATCCTATGGGGTCCGAACAGTGAGCTTGCTCAGAACAAAAGAACTGTGCTTCCTACACACACGTCCATATCTAGTTCAATTCTGCTTAGGAACCTGACAAGAACAGTAGATCCTCTTCAGTCCAATACACTGTACTTGCTGCGAACTGACGCGAGTGCTATTTGCCCTGTGTATGGCAATGGCAGCACAATAGTGACTATTCTTATCATAAAACAACTCTTGCTCGTAGGACAGAAACTGCATGTGATTCCACTCCATTTAGGACTGGGAAACAAACGCTAGCTCGCTTTACCAGAAACACACTCTGCTTTAGAGAAAAGAGCACTCTTCTACTCTACTGTGTTTCCTATGGCTTCCAAACAGTGAGCTTGCTCAGAACAAAAGTACTGTGCTTCCTACACACAAGGACCATATGTAGTTCAACTCTGCTTAGGAAACTGACAAGAACAGTAGCTCCTATTCAGTCCAATACACTGTACTTGCTGGGAAAAGACGCGAGTGCTATTTGCACTGTGTATGGCAATGGGAGCGCAATAGTGACTTTCCTTACCAGAAAACAACTCTTGTTCGTAGGACCAGAAACTGCATGTGATTCAACTCCATTTAGGACTGGGAAACAAACGCTAGCTCATCTTACAAGAAACACAATCTGCTATAGAGAAAAGAGCACTCTTCTACTCTACTGTGTTTCCTATAGGGCCAGAACAGTGAGCTTGCTCAGAACAAAAGAACTGTGCTTCCTACACACGGGCCATATCTAATTCAACTCTGCTTAGGAAACTGACAAGAACAGTAGCTCCTATTCAGTCCAATACACTGTACTTGCTGGGAAAAGACGCGAGTGCTATTTGCCCTGTGTATGGCAATGGGAGCCCAATAGTGACTTTCCTTACCAGAAAACAACTCTTGTTCGTAGGACCAGAAAATGCATGTGATTCAACTCCATTTAGGACTAGGAAACAAACGCTAGCTCGGCTTACAAGAAACACACTCTGCTTTTGAGAAAAGAGCACTCTTCTACTGTACTGTGTTTCCTATGGGGTCCGAACAGTGAGCTTGCTCAGAACAAAAGAACTGTGCTTCCTACACACACGTCCATATCTAGTTCAATTCTGCTTAGGAACCTGACAAGAACAGTAGATCCTCTTCAGTCCAATACACTGTACTTGCTGCGAACTGACGCGAGTGCTATTTGCCCTGTGTATGGCAATGGCAGCACAATAGTGACTATTCTTACCATAAAACAACTCTTGCTCGTAGGACAGAAACTGCATGTGATTCCACTCCATTTAGGACTGGGAAACAAACGCTAGCTCGCTTTACCAGAAACACACTCTGCTTTAGAGAAAAGAGCACTCTTCTACTCTACTGTGTTTCCTATGGCTTCCAAACAGTGAGCTTGCTCAGAACAAAAGTACTGTGCTTCCTACACACAAGGACCATATGTAGTTCAACTCTGCTTAGGAAACTGACAAGAACAGTAGCTCCTATTCAGTCCAATACACTGTACTTGCTGGGAAAAGACGCGAGTGCTATTTGTACTGTGTATGGCAATGGGAGCGCAATAGTGACTTTCCTTACCAGAAAACAACTCTTGTTCGTAGGACCAGAAACTGCATGTGATTCAACTCCATTTAGGACTAAAAAACAAACGCTAGCTCGCCTTACAAGAACCACACTCTGCTTTTGAGAAAAGAGCACTCTTCTACTCTACTGTGTTTCTTATAGGGCCAGAACAGTGAGCTTGCTCCGAACATAAGAACTGTGCTTTCTACACACACGGTCCTTATCTAGTTCAACTCTGCTTAGGAAACTGACAAGAACAGTAGCTCATCTTCAGTCCGATACACTGTACTTGCTGGGAAAAGACACGAGTGCTATTTGCACTGTGTATGGCAATGGAAGCGCAATAGTTACTTTCCTTACCAGAAAACAACTCTTGCTCGTAGGACCAGAAATTGCATGTGATTCAACTCCATTTAGGACTGGGAAACAAACGCTAGCTCGCCTTACAAGAAACACACTCTGCTTTTGAGAAAAGAGCACTCTTCTACTTTACTGTGTTTCCTAGGGGTCCGAAAAGTAATCTTGCTCAGAACAAAAGCACTGTGCTTCCTACACACACGGCCATATCTAGTTCAATTCTGCTTAGGAACCTGACAAGAACAGTAGATCCTCTTCAGTCCAATACACTGTACTTGCTGGGAACAGACGCCAGTGCTATTTGTCCTGTGTATGGCAATGGCAGCGCAATAGTGACTATTCTTACCATAAAACAGCTCTTGCTCGTAGAACCAGAAACTGCATGTGATTCCACTCCATTTAGGACTGGGAAACAAACTCTTGCTCGCCTTACAAGAAACACACTCTGCTTTTGAGAAAAGAGCAGTATTCTACTCTAATGTGTTTCCTATAGGGCCAGAACATTGAGCTTGCTCAGAAAAAAAGGAACTGTGCTTCCTACACACACGGGCAATATCTAGTTTAACTCTGCTTAGGAAACTGAGAAGAACAGTAGCTCCTCTTCAGTCCGATACACTGTACTTGCTGGGAACAGACGCGAGTGCTATTTGCACTGTGTATGGCAAAGGGAGCGCAATAGTGACTTTCCTTACCAGAAAACAACTCTAGCTCGTAGGACCAGAAACTGCATGTGATTCAACTCCGTTTAGGAATGGGAAACAAATGCTAGCTCGCCTTACATGAAACACTCTCTGCTTTTGAGAAAAGAGCACTCTTCTTCTCTACTGTGTTTCCTATGGGTCCAAACAGTGAGCTTGCTCAGAACAAAGAACTGTGCTTCCTACACACATGGACCATATCTAGTTCAACTCTGCTTAGGAAATTGACAAGAACAGTAGCTCCTCTTCAGTCCAATACACTGTACTTGCGGGGAAGAGACGCGAGTGCTATTTGCACTGTGTATGGCAATTGGAGCACAATAGTGTCTCGTCTTACCAGAAAACAACTCTTGCTCGTAGGACAAAAAACTGCATGTGACTCAACTCCATTTAGGTCTGGGAAACAAACGCTAGCTCACCTTACAAGAAACACACTCTGCTTTTGAGAAAAGAGCACTCTTCTACTCTACTGTGTTTCCTATGTGGTCCGAATTGTGAGCTTTCTCAGAACAAAAGAACTGTGCTTCCTACACACACAGCCATATCTAGTTCAATTCTGCTTAGGAACCTGACAAGAACAGTAGCTCCTCTTCAGTCCAATACACTGTACTGCTGGGAACAGAAGCCAGTGCTCTTTGTCCTGTGTATGGCAATGGAAGCGCAATAGTGACTATTCTTATCATAAAACAACTCTTGCTCGTAGGACCAGAAACTGCATGTGATTCAACTCCATTTAGGACTGGGAAACAAACGCTAGCTCACCTTACAAGAAACACAATCTGCTTTAGAGAAAAGAGCACTCTTCTACTCTACTGTGTTTCCTATAGGGCCAGAACAGTGAGCTTGCTCAGAACAAAATAACTGTGCTTCCTACACACGGGCCATATCTAGTTCAACTCTGCTTAGGAAACTGACAAGAACAGTAGCTCCTATTCAGTCCAATACACTGTACTTGCTGGGAAAAGACGCGAGTGCTATTTGCCCTGTGTATGGCAATGGGAGCGCAATAGTGACTTTCCTTACCAGAAAACAACTCTTGTTCGTAGGACCAGAAAATGCATGTGATTCAACTCCATTTAGGACTAGGAAACAAACGCTAGCTCGGCTTACAAGAAACACACTCTGCTTTTGAGAAAGAGCACTCTTCTACTCTACTGTGTATCCTATGGGGTCCGAACAGTGAGCTTGCTCAGAACAAAAGAACTGTGCTTCCTACACACACGTCCATATCTAGTTCAATTCTGCTTAGGAACCTGACAAGAACAGTAGATCCTCTTCAGTCCAATACACTGTACTTGCTGCGAACTGACGCGAGTGCTATTTGCCCTGTGTATGGCAATGGCAGCACAATAGTGACTATTCTTATCATAAAACAACTCTTGCTCGTAGGACAGAAACTGCATGTGATTCCACTCCATTTAGGACTGGGAAACAAACGCTAGCTCGCTTTACCAGAAACACACTCTGCTTTAGAGAAAAGAGCACTCTTCTACTCTACTGTGTTTCCTATGGCTTCCAAACAGTGAGCTTGCTCAGAACAAAAGTACTGTGCTTCCTACACACAAGGACCATATGTAGTTCAACTCTGCTTAGGAAACTGACAAGAACAGTAGCTCCTATTCAGTCCAATACACTGTACTTGCTGGGAAAAGACGCGAGTGCTATTTGCACTGTGTATGGCAATGGGAGCGCAATAGTGACTTTCCTTACCAGAAAACAACTCTTGTTCGTAGGACCAGAAACTGCATGTGATTCAACTCCATTTAGGACTGGGAAACAAACGCTAGCTCATCTTACAAGAAACACAATCTGCTATAGAGAAAAGAGCACTCTTCTACTCTACTGTGTTTCCTATAGGGCCAGAACAGTGAGCTTGCTCAGAACAAAAGAACTGTGCTTCCTACACACGGGCCATATCTAATTCAACTCTGCTTAGGAAACTGACAAGAACAGTAGCTCCTATTCAGTCCAATACACTGTACTTGCTGGGAAAAGACGCGAGTGCTATTTGCCCTGTGTATGGCAATGGGAGCCCAATAGTGACTTTCCTTACCAGAAAACAACTCTTGTTCGTAGGACCAGAAAATGCATGTGATTCAACTCCATTTAGGACTAGGAAACAAACGCTAGCTCGGCTTACAAGAAACACACTCTGCTTTTGAGAAAAGAGCACTCTTCTACTGTACTGTGTTTCCTATGGGGTCCGAACAGTGAGCTTGCTCAGAACAAAAGAACTGTGCTTCCTACACACACGTCCATATCTAGTTCAATTCTGCTTAGGAACCTGACAAGAACAGTAGATCCTCTTCAGTCCAATACACTGTACTTGCTGCGAACTGACGCGAGTGCTATTTGCCCTGTGTATGGCAATGGCAGCACAATAGTGACTATTCTTACCATAAAACAACTCTTGCTCGTAGGACAGA
The DNA here is from genome assembly GCF_949786415.1 of Peromyscus eremicus. Taxonomy (NCBI): domain Eukaryota; kingdom Metazoa; phylum Chordata; class Mammalia; order Rodentia; family Cricetidae; genus Peromyscus; species Peromyscus eremicus. The sequence goes on along the minus strand of NW_026734855.1, from coordinate 117,002 downwards.
AACTGCATGTGATTCCACTCCATTTAGGACTGGGAAACAAACGCTAGCTCGCTTTACCAGAAACACACTCTGCTTTAGAGAAAAGAGCACTCTTCTACTCTACTGTGTTTCCTATGGCTTCCAAACAGTGAGCTTGCTCAGAACAAAAGTACTGTGCTTCCTACACACAAGGACCATATGTAGTTCAACTCTGCTTAGGAAACTGACAAGAACAGTAGCTCCTATTCAGTCCAATACACTGTACTTGCTGGGAAAAGACGCGAGTGCTATTTGTACTGTGTATGGCAATGGGAGCGCAATAGTGACTTTCCTTACCAGAAAACAACTCTTGTTCGTAGGACCAGAAACTGCATGTGATTCAACTCCATTTAGGACTAAAAAACAAACGCTAGCTCGCCTTACAAGAACCACACTCTGCTTTTGAGAAAAGAGCACTCTTCTACTCTACTGTGTTTCTTATAGGGCCAGAACAGTGAGCTTGCTCCGAACATAAGAACTGTGCTTTCTACACACACGGTCCTTATCTAGTTCAACTCTGCTTAGGAAACTGACAAGAACAGTAGCTCATCTTCAGTCCGATACACTGTACTTGCTGGGAAAAGACACGAGTGCTATTTGCACTGTGTATGGCAATGGAAGCGCAATAGTTACTTTCCTTACCAGAAAACAACTCTTGCTCGTAGGACCAGAAATTGCATGTGATTCAACTCCATTTAGGACTGGGAAACAAACGCTAGCTCGCCTTACAAGAAACACACTCTGCTTTTGAGAAAAGAGCACTCTTCTACTTTACTGTGTTTCCTAGGGGTCCGAAAAGTAATCTTGCTCAGAACAAAAGCACTGTGCTTCCTACACACACGGCCATATCTAGTTCAATTCTGCTTAGGAACCTGACAAGAACAGTAGATCCTCTTCAGTCCAATACACTGTACTTGCTGGGAACAGACGCCAGTGCTATTTGTCCTGTGTATGGCAATGGCAGCGCAATAGTGACTATTCTTACCATAAAACAGCTCTTGCTCGTAGAACCAGAAACTGCATGTGATTCCACTCCATTTAGGACTGGGAAACAAACTCTTGCTCGCCTTACAAGAAACACACTCTGCTTTTGAGAAAAGAGCAGTATTCTACTCTAATGTGTTTCCTATAGGGCCAGAACATTGAGCTTGCTCAGAAAAAAAGGAACTGTGCTTCCTACACACACGGGCAATATCTAGTTTAACTCTGCTTAGGAAACTGAGAAGAACAGTAGCTCCTCTTCAGTCCGATACACTGTACTTGCTGGGAACAGACGCGAGTGCTATTTGCACTGTGTATGGCAAAGGGAGCGCAATAGTGACTTTCCTTACCAGAAAACAACTCTAGCTCGTAGGACCAGAAACTGCATGTGATTCAACTCCGTTTAGGAATGGGAAACAAATGCTAGCTCGCCTTACATGAAACACTCTCTGCTTTTGAGAAAAGAGCACTCTTCTTCTCTACTGTGTTTCCTATGGGTCCAAACAGTGAGCTTGCTCAGAACAAAGAACTGTGCTTCCTACACACATGGACCATATCTAGTTCAACTCTGCTTAGGAAATTGACAAGAACAGTAGCTCCTCTTCAGTCCAATACACTGTACTTGCGGGGAAGAGACGCGAGTGCTATTTGCACTGTGTATGGCAATTGGAGCACAATAGTGTCTCGTCTTACCAGAAAACAACTCTTGCTCGTAGGACAAAAAACTGCATGTGACTCAACTCCATTTAGGTCTGGGAAACAAACGCTAGCTCACCTTACAAGAAACACACTCTGCTTTTGAGAAAAGAGCACTCTTCTACTCTACTGTGTTTCCTATGTGGTCCGAATTGTGAGCTTTCTCAGAACAAAAGAACTGTGCTTCCTACACACACAGCCATATCTAGTTCAATTCTGCTTAGGAACCTGACAGGAACAGTAGCTCCTCTTCAGTCCAATACACTGTACTGCTGGGAACAGAAGCCAGTGCTCTTTGTCCTGTGTATGGCAATGGCAGCGCAATAGTGACTATTCTTATCATAAAACAACTCTTGCTTGTAGGACCAGAAACTGCATGTGATTCAACTCCATTTAGGACTGGGAAACAAACGCTAGCTCACCTTACAAGAAACACAATCTGCTTTAGAGAAAAGAGCACTCTTCTACTCTACTGTGTTTCCTATAGGGCCAGAACAGTGAGCTTGCTCAGAACAAAATAACTGTGCTTCCTACACACGGGCCATATCTAGTTCAACTCTGCTTAGGAAACTGACAAGAACAGTAGCTCCTATTCAGTCCAATACACTGTACTTGCTGGGAAAAGACGCGAGTGCTATTTGCCCTGTGTATGGCAATGGGAGCGCAATAGTGACTTTCCTTACCAGAAAACAACTCTTGTTCGTAGGACCAGAAACTGCATGTGATTCAACTCCATTTAGGACTAGGAAACAAACGCTAGCTCGGCTTACAAGAAACACACTCTGCTTTTGAGAAAGAGCACTCTTCTACTCTACTGTGTATCCTATGGGGTCCGAACAGTGAGCTTGCTCAGAACAAAAGAACTGTGCTTCCTACACACACGTCCATATCTAGTTCAATTCTGCTTAGGAACCTGACAAGAACAGTAGATCCTCTTCAGTCCAATACACTGTACTTGCTGCGAACTGACGCGAGTGCTATTTGCCCTGTGTATGGCAATGGCAGCACAATAGTGACTATTCTTATCATAAAACAACTCTTGCTCGTAGGACAGAAACTGCATGTGATTCCACTCCATTTAGGACTGGGAAACAAACGCTAGCTCGCTTTACCAGAAACACACTCTGCTTTAGAGAAAAGAGCACTCTTCTACTCTACTGTGTTTCCTATGGCTTCCAAACAGTGAGCTTGCTCAGAACAAAAGTACTGTGCTTCCTACACACAAGGACCATATGTAGTTCAACTCTGCTTAGGAAACTGACAAGAACAGTAGCTCCTATTCAGTCCAATACACTGTACTTGCTGGGAAAAGACGCGAGTGCTATTTGCACTGTGTATGGCAATGGGAGCGCAATAGTGACTTTCCTTACCAGAAAACAACTCTTGTTCGTAGGACCAGAAACTGCATGTGATTCAACTCCATTTAGGACTGGGAAACAAACGCTAGCTCATCTTACAAGAAACACAATCTGCTATAGAGAAAAGAGCACTCTTCTACTCTACTGTGTTTCCTATAGGGCCAGAACAGTGAGCTTGCTCAGAACAAAAGAACTGTGCTTCCTACACACGGGCCATATCTAATTCAACTCTGCTTAGGAAACTGACAAGAACAGTAGCTCCTATTCAGTCCAATACACTGTACTTGCTGGGAAAAGACGCGAGTGCTATTTGCCCTGTGTATGGCAATGGGAGCGCAATAGTGACTTTCCTTACCAGAAAACAACTCTTGTTCGTAGGACCAGAAAATGCATGTGATTCAACTCCATTTAGGACTAGGAAACAAACGCTAGCTCGGCTTACAAGAAACACACTCTGCTTTTGAGAAAAGAGCACTCTTCTACTGTACTGTGTTTCCTATGGGGTCCGAACAGTGAGCTTGCTCAGAACAAAAGAACTGTGCTTCCTACACACACGTCCATATCTAGTTCAATTCTGCTTAGGAACCTGACAAGAACAGTAGATCCTCTTCAGTCCAATACACTGTACTTGCTGCGAACTGACGCGAGTGCTATTTGCCCTGTGTATGGCAATGGCAGCACAATAGTGACTATTCTTACCATAAAACAACTCTTGCTCGTAGGACAGAAACTGCATGTGATTCCACTCCATTTAGGACTGGGAAACAAACGCTAGCTCGCTTTACCAGAAACACACTCTGCTTTAGAGAAAAGAGCACTCTTCTACTCTACTGTGTTTCCTATGGCTTCCAAACAGTGAGCTTGCTCAGAACAAAAGTACTGTGCTTCCTACACACAAGGACCATATGTAGTTCAACTCTGCTTAGGAAACTGACAAGAACAGTAGCTCCTATTCAGTCCAATACACTGTACTTGCTGGGAAAAGACGCGAGTGCTATTTGTACTGTGTATGGCAATGGGAGCGCAATAGTGACTTTCCTTACCAGAAAACAACTCTTGTTCGTAGGACCAGAAACTGCATGTGATTCAACTCCATTTAGGACTAAAAAACAAACGCTAGCTCGCCTTACAAGAACCACACTCTGCTTTTGAGAAAAGAGCACTCTTCTACTCTACTGTGTTTCTTATAGGGCCAGAACAGTGAGCTTGCTCCGAACATAAGAACTGTGCTTTCTACACACACGTTCCTTATCTAGTTCAACTCTGCTTAGGAAACTGACAAGAACAGTAGCTCATCTTCAGTCCGATACACTGTACTTGCTGGGAAAAGACACGAGTGCTATTTGCACTGTGTATGGCAATGGAAGCGCAATAGTTACTTTCCTTACCAGAAAACAACTCTTGCTCGTAGGACCAGAAATTGCATGTGATTCAACTCCATTTAGGACTGGGAAACAAACGCTAGCTCGCCTTACAAGAAACACACTCTGCTTTTGAGAAAAGAGCACTCTTCTACTTTACTGTGTTTCCTAGGGGTCCGAAAAGTAATCTTGCTCAGAACAAAAGCACTGTGCTTCCTACACACACGGCCATATCTAGTTCAATTCTGCTTAGGAACCTGACAAGAACAGTAGATCCTCTTCAGTCCAATACACTGTACTTGCTGGGAACAGACGCCAGTGCTATTTGTCCTGTGTATGGCAATGGCAGCGCAATAGTGACTATTCTTACCATAAAACAGCTCTTGCTCGTAGAACCAGAAACTGCATGTGATTCCACTCCATTTAGGACTGGGAAACAAACTCTTGCTCGCCTTACAAGAAACACACTCTGCTTTTGAGAAAAGAGCAGTATTCTACTCTAATGTGTTTCCTATAGGGCCAGAACATTGAGCTTGCTCAGAAAAAAAGGAACTGTGCTTCCTACACACACGGGCAATATCTAGTTTAACTCTGCTTAGGAAACTGAGAAGAACAGTAGCTCCTCTTCAGTCCGATACACTGTACTTGCTGGGAACAGACGCGAGTGCTATTTGCACTGTCTATGGCAAAGGGAGCGCAATAGTGACTTTCCTTACCAGAAAACAACTCTAGCTCGTAGGACCAGAAACTGCATGTGATTCAACTCCATTTAGGACTGGGAAACAAACGATAGCTTGCCTTACAAAAAACACACTCTGCTTTTGAGAAAATAGCACTCTTCTACTCTACTGTGTTTCCTGTTGGGTCCGAACAGTGAGCTTGCTCAGAACAAAAGAACTGTGCTTCCTACACACATGGACCATATCTAGTTCAATTCTGCTTAGGAACCTGACAAGAACAGTACATCCTCTTCAGTCCAATACACTGTACTTGCTGCGAACAGATGCCAGTGCTATTTGTCCTGTGTATGGCAATGGCAGCGCAATAGTGAATCTTCTTACCAGAAAACAACTCTTGCTCGTAGTACCAGAAACTGCATGGGATTCAACTCCATTTAGGACAGCGGAACAAATGCTAGCTCACATTACAAGAAACACACTCTGCTTTAGAGAAAAGAGCACTCTTCTACTCTACTGTGTTTCCTATGGGGTCCAAACAGTGAGCTTGCTCAGAACAAAAGAACTGTGCTTCCTACACACATGGACCATATCTAGTTCAACTCTGCTTAGGAAACTGATAAGAACAGTAGCTCCTCTTCAGTCCGATACACTGTACTTGCTGGGAACAGACGTTAGTGCGATTTGCACTGTGTATGGCAAAGGGAGCGCAATAGTGACTTTCCTTACCAGAAAACAACTCTTGCTCGTAGGACCACACACTCCATGTGATTCAACGCCATTTAGGACTGGGAAACAAATGCTAGCTCGCCTTACAAGAAACACACTCTGCTTCTGAGAAAAGAGCACTCTTCTACTCTACTGTGTTTCCTATGGGGTCCAAACAGTGAGCTTGCTCAGAACAAAAGAACTGTGCTTCCTACACACATCGACCATATCTAGTTCAACTCTGCTTAGGAAACTGACAAGAACAGTAGCTCCTCTTCAATCCAATACACTGTACTTGCGGGGAAGAGACACGAGTGCTATTTGCACTGTGTATGGCATTTGGAGCACAATAGTGACTCATCTTACCAGAAAACAACTCTTGCTCGTAGGACAAAAAACTGCATGTGACTCAACTCCATTTAGGTCTGGGAAACAAACGCTAGCTCACCTTACAAGAAACACACTCTGCTTTTGAGAAAAGAGCACTCTTCTAATCTACTGTGTTTCCTATGGGGTCCGAACAGTGAGCTTTCTCAGAACAAAAGAACTGTGCTTCCTACACACACAGCCATATCTAGTTCAATTCTGCGTAGGAACCTGACAAGAACAGTCGCTCCTCTTCAGTCCAATACACTGTACTGCTGGGAACAGAAGCCAATGCTCTTTGTCCTGTGTATGGCAATGGCAGCGCAATAGTGACTATTCTTATCATAAAACAACTATTGCTCGTAGGACCAGAAACTGCATGTGATTCAACTCCATTTAGGACTTGGAAACAAACGCTAGCTCACCTTACAAGAAACACAATCTGGTTTTGAGAAAAGAGCACTCTTCTACTCTACTGTGTTTCCTATAGGGCCAGAACAGTGAGCTTGCTCAGAACAAAAGAACTGTGCTTCCTACACACAGGCCATATCTAGTTCAACTCTGCTTAGGAAACTGACAAGAACAGTAGCTCCTCTTCAGTCCGATACACTGTACTTGCTGGGAACAGACGCGAGTGCTATTTGCACTGTGTATGGCAATGGGAGCGCAATAGTGACTTTCCTTACCAGAAAACAACTCTTGCTCGTAGGACCAGAAACTGCATGTGATTCAACTCCGTTTAGGACTGGGAAACAAATGCTAGCTCGCCTTACAAGAAACACACTCTGCTTTAGAGAAAAGAGCACTCTTCTACTCTACTGTGTTTCCTATGGGGTCCAAACAGTGAGCTTGCTCAGAACAAAAGAACTGTGCTTCCTACACACATGTCCATATCTAGTTCAATTCTACTTAGGAACCTGACAAGAACAGTAGATCCTCTTCAGTCCAATACACTGTACTTGCTGCGAACTGACGCGAGTTCTATTTGCCCTGTGTATGGCAATGGCAGCACAATAGTGACTATTCTTACCATAAAACAACTCTTGCTCGTAGGACAGAAACTGCATGTGATTCCACTCCATTTAGGACTGGGAAACAAACGCTAGCTCGCTTTACCAGAAACACACTCTGCTTTAGAGAAAAGAGCACTCTTCTACTCTACTGTGTTTCCTATGGCTTCCAAACAGTGAGCTTGCTCAGAACAAAAGTACTGTGCTTCCTACACACAAGGACCATATGTAGTTCAACTCTGCTTAGGAAACTGACAAGAACAGTAGCTCCTATTCAGTCCAATACACTGTACTTGCTGGGAAAAGACGCGAGTGCTATTTGCACTGTGTATGGCAATGGGTGCGCAATAGTGACTTTCCTTACCAGAAAACAACTCTTGTTCGTAGGACCAGAAACTGCATGTGATTCAACTCGATTTAGGACTAAAAAACAAACGCTAGCTCGCCTTACAAGAACCACACTCTGCTTTTGAGAAAAGAGCACTCTTCTACTCTACTGTGTTTCTTATAGGGCCAGAACAGTGAGCTTGCTCCGAACATAAGAACTGTGCTTTCTACACACACGGTCCTTATCTAGTTCAACTCTGCTTAGGAAACTGACAAGAACAGTAGCTCATCTTCAGTCCGATACACTGTACTTGCTGGGAACAGATGCGAGTGCTATTTGCACTGTGTATGGCAATGGAAGCGCAATAGTTACTTTCCTTACCAGAAAACAACTCTTGCTCGTAGGAACAGAAATTGCATGTGATTCAACTCCATTTAGGACTGGGAAACAAACGCTAGCTCGCCTTACAAGAAACACACTCTGCTTTTGAGAAAAGAGCACTCTTCTACTCTACTGTGTTTCCTATGGGGTCCGAACAGTGAGCTTTCTCAGAACAAAAGAACTGTGCTTCCTACACACACAGCCATATCTAGTTCAATTCTGCTTAGGAACCTGACAAGAACAGTAGATCCTCTTCAGTCCAATACACTGTACTTGCTGGGAACAGACGCCAGTGCTATTTGTCCTGTGTATGGCAATGGCAGCGCAATAGTGACTATTCTTACCATAAAACAACTCTTGCTCGTAGAACCAGAAACTGCATGTGATTCCACTCCATTTAGGACTGGGAAACAAACTCTTGCTCGCCTTACAAGAAACACAATCTGCTTTTGAGAAAAGAGCAGTATTCTACTCTAATGTGTTTCCTATAGGGCCAGAACATTGAGATTGCTCAGAAAAAAAGGAACTGTGCTTCCTACACACACGGGCAATATCTAGTTTAACTCTGCTTAAGAAACTGACAAGAACAGTAGCTCCTCTTCAGTCCGATACACTGTAATTGCTGGGAACAGACGCGAGTGCTATTTGCACTGTGTATGGCAATGGGAGCGCAATAGTGACTTTCCTTACCAGAAAACAACTCTTGTTCGTAGGACCAGAAACTCCATGTGATTCAACTCCATTTAGGACTAGGAAACAAACGCTAGCTCGCCTTACAAGAAACACACTCTGCTTTTGAGAAAAGAGCACTCTTCTACTCTACTGTGTTTCCTATAGGGCCAGAACAGTGAGTTTGCTCAGAACATAAGAACTGTGCTTTCTACACACACGGTCCTTATCTAGTTCAACTCTGCTTAGGAAACTGACAAGAACAGTAGCTCCTCTTCAGTCCAATACACTGTACTTGCTGGGAACAGACGCTAGTGCTATTTGCACTGTGTATGGCAATGGGAGCGCAATAGTGACTTTCCTTACCAGAAAACAACTCTTGCTCGTAGGACCGGAAACTGCATGTGATTCAACTCCGTTTAGGAATGGGAAACAAATGCTAGCTCGCCTTACATGAAACACTCTCTGCTTTTGAGAAAAGAGCACTCTTCTTCTCTACTGTGTTTCCTATGGGTCCAAACAGTGAGCTTGCTCAGAACAAAGAACTGTGCTTCCTACACACATGGACCATATCTAGTTCAACTCTGCTTAGGAAATTGACAAGAACAGTAGCTCCTCTTCAGTCCAATACAATGTACTTGCGGGGATGAGACGCGAGTGCTATTTGCACTGTGTATGGCAATTGGAGCACAATAGTGTCTCGTCTTACCAGAAAACAACTCTTGCTCGTAGGACAAAAAACTGCATGTGACTCAACTCCATTTAGGTCTGGGAAACAAACGCTAGCTCACCTTACAAGAAACACACTCTGCTTTTGAGAAAAGAGCACTCTTCTACTCTACTGTGTTTCCTATGGGGTCCGAAATGTGAGCTTTCTCAGAACAAAAGAACTGTGCTTCCTACACACACAGCCATATCTAGTTCAATTCTGCTTAGGAACCTGACAAGAACAGTAGCTCCTCTTCAGTCCAATACACTGTACTGCTGGGAACAGAAGCCAGTGCTCTTTGTCCTGTGTATGGCAATGGCAGCGCAATAGTGACTTTCCTTACCAGAAAACAACTCTTGTTCGTAGGACCAGAAACTGCATGTGATTCAACTCCATTTAGGACTAGGAAACAAACGCTAGCTCGGCTTACAAGAAACACACTCTGCTTTTGAGAAAAGAGCACTCTTCTACTGTACTGTGTTTCCTATGGGGTCCGAACAGTGAGCTTGCTCAGAACAAAAGAACTGTGCTTCCTACACACACGTCCATATCTAGTTCAATTCTGCTTAGGAACCTGACAAGAACAGTAGATCCTCTTCAGTCCAATACACTGTACTTGCTGCGAACTGACGCGAGTGCTATTTGCCCTGTGTATGGCAATGGCAGCACAATAGTGACTATTCTTACCATAAAACAACTCTTGCTCGTAGGACAGAAACTGCATGTGATTCCACTCCATTTAGGACTGGGAAACAAACACTAGCTCGCTTTACCAGAAACACACTCTGCTTTAGAGAAAAGAGCACTCTTCTACTCTACTGTGTTTCCTATGGCTTCCAAACAGTGAGCTTTCTCAGAACAAAAGTACTGTGCTTCCTACACACAAGGACCATATGTAGTTCAACTCTGCTTAGGAAACTGACAAGAACAGTAGCTCCTATTCAGTCCAATACACTGTACTTGCTAGGAAAAGACGCGAGTGCTATTTGCACTGTGTATGGCAATGGGAGCGCAATAGTGACTTTCCTTACCAGAAAACAACTCTTGTTCGTAGGACCAGAAACTGCATGTGATTCAACTCCATTTAGGACTAAAAAACAAACGCTAGCTCGCCTTACAAGAACCACACTCTGCTTTTGAGAACAGAGCACTCTTCTACTCTACTGTGTTTCTTATAGGGCCAGAACAGTGAGCTTGCTCCGAACATAAGAACTGTGCTTTCTACACACACGGTCCTTATCTAGTTCAACTCTGCTTAGGAAACTGACAAGAACAGTAGCTCATCTTCAGTCCGATACACTGTACTTGCTGGGAACAGACACGAGTGCTATTTGCACTGTGTATGGCAATGGAAGCGCAATAGTTACTTTCCTTACCAGAAAACAACTCTTGCTCGTAGGACCAGAAATTGCATGTGATTCAACTCCATTTAGGACTGGGAAACAAACGCTAGCTCGCCTTACAAGAAACACACTCTGCTTTTGAGAAAAGAGCACTCTTCTACTCTACTGTGTTTCCTAGGGGTCCGAAAAGTAATCTTGCTCAGAACAAAAGCACTGTGCTTCCTACACACACGGCTATATCTAGTTCAATTCTGCTTAGGAACCTGACAAGAACAGTAGATCCTCTTCAGTCCTATACACTGTACTTGCTGGGAACAGACGCCAGTGCTATTTGCACTGTGTATGGCAAAGGGAGCGCAATAGTGACTTTCCTTACCAGAAAACAACTCTAGCTCGTAGGACCAGAAACTGCATGTGATTCCACTCCATTTAGGACTGGGAAACAAACGATAGCTTGCCTTACAAAAAACACACTCTGCTTTTGAGAAAAGAGCACTCTTCTACTCTACTGTGTTTCCTGTTGGGTCCGAACAGTGAGCTTGCTCAGAACAAAAGAACTGTGCTTCCTACACACATGGACCATATCTAGTTCAATTCTGCTTAGGAACCTGACAAGAACAGTACATCCTCTTCAGTCCAATACACTGTACTTGCTGCGAATAGATGCCAGTGCTATTTGTCCTGTGTATGGCAATGGCAGCGCAATAGTGAATCTTCTTACCAGAAAACAACTCTTGCTCGTAGTACCAGAAACTGCATGGGATTCAACTCCATTTAGGACAGCGGAACAAATGCTAGCTCGCATTACAAGAAACACACTCTGCTTTAGAGAAAAGAGCACTCTTCTACTCTACTGTGTTTCCTATGGGGTCCAAACAGTGAGCTTGCTCAGAACAAAGAACTGTGCTTCCTACACACATGGACCATATCTAGTTCAACTCTGCTTAGGAAACTGATAAGAACAGTAGCTCCTCTTCAGTCCGATACACTGTACTTGCTGGGAACAGACGTGAGTGCGATTTGCACTGTGTATGGCAAAGGGAGCGCAATAGTGACTTTCCTTACCAGAAAACAACTCTTGCTCGTAGGACCACACACTCCATGTGATTCAACGCCATTTAGGACTGGGAAACAAATGATAGCTCGCCTTACAAGAAACACACTCTGCTTCTGAGAAAAGAGCACGCTTCTACTCTACTGTGTTTCCTATGGGGTCCAAACAGTGAGCTTGCTCAGAACAAAAGAACTGTGCTTCCCACACACATCGACCATATCTAGTTCAACTCTGCTTAGGAAACTGACAAGAACAGTAGCTCCTCTTCAATCCAATACACTGTACTTGCGGGGAAGAGACACGAGTGCTATTTGCACTGTGTATGGCAATTGGAGCACAATAGTGACTCGTCTTACCAGAAAACAACTCTTGCTCGTAGGACAAAAAACTGCATGTGACTCAACTCCATTTAGGTCTGGGAAACAAACGCTAGCTCACCTTACAAGAAACACACTCTGCTTTTGAGAAAAGAGCACTGTTCTAATCTACTGTGTTTCCTATGGGGTCCGAACAGTGAGCTTTCTCAGAACAAAAGAACTGTGCTTCCTACACACACAGCCATATCTAGTTCAATTCTGCGTAGGAACCTGACAAGAACAGTCGCTCCTTTTCAGTCCAATACACTGTACTGCTGGGAACAGAAGCCAATGCTCTTTGTCCTGTGTATGGCAATGGCAGCGCAATAGTGACTATTCTTATCATAAAACAACTCTTGCTCGTAGGACCAGAAACTGCATGTGATTCAACTCCATTTAGGACTGGGAAACAAACGCTAGCTCACCTTACAAGAAACACAATCTGGTTTTGAGAAAAGAGCACTCTTCTACTCTACTGTGTTTCCTATAGGGCCAGAACAGTGAGCTTGCTCAGAACAAAAGAACTGTGCTTCCTACACACAGGCCATATCTAGTTCAACTCTGCTTAGGAAACTGACAAGAACAGTAGCTCCTCTTCAGTCCGATACACTGTACTTGCTGGGAACAGACGCGAGTGCTATTTGCACTGTGTATGGCAATGGGAGCGCAATAGTGACTTTCCTTACCAGAAAACAACTCTTGCTCGTAGGACCAGAAACTGCATGTGATTCAACTCCGTTTAGGACTGCGAAACAAATGCTAGCTCGCCTTACAAGAAACACACTCTGCTTTAGAGAAAAGAGCACTCTTCTACTCTACTGTGTTTCCTATGGGGTCTGAACAGTGAGCTTTCTCAGAACAAAAGAACTGTGCTTCCTACACACACAGCCATATCTAGTTCAATTCTGCTTAGGAACCTGACAAGAACAGTAGATCCTCTTCAGTCCAATACACTGTATTTGCTGGGAACAGACGCCAGTGCTATTTGTCCTGTGTATGGCAATGGCAGCGCAATAGTGACTATTCTTACCATAAAACAACTCTTGCTCGTAGAACCAGAAACTGCATGTGATTCCACTCCATTTAGGACTGGGAAACAAACTCTTGCTCGCCTTACAAGAAACACACTCTGCTTTTGAGAAAAGAGCAGTATTCTACTCTAATGTGTTTCCTATAGGGCCAGAACATTGAGATTGCTCAGAAAAAAAGGAACTGTGATTCCTACACACACGGGCAATATCTAGTTTAACTCTGCTTAGGAAACTGACAAGAACAGTAGCTCCTCTTCAGTCCGATACACTGTAATTGCTGGGAACAGACGCGAGTGCTATTTGCACTGTGTATGGCAAAGGGAGCGCAATAGTGACTTTCCTTACCAGAAAACAACTCTTGCTCGTAGGACCAGAAACTGCATGTGATTCAACTCCGTTTAGGACTGGGAAACAAATGCTAGCTCGCCTTACAAGAAACACACTCTGCTTTAGAGAAAAGAGCACTCTTCTACTCTACTGTGTTTCCTATGGGGTCCAAACAGTGAGCTTGCTCAGAACAAAAGAACTGTGCTTCCTACACACAAGGACCATATGTAGTTCAACTCTGTTTAGGAAACTGACAAGAACAGTAGCTCCTATTCAGTCCAATACACTGTACTTGCTGGGAAAAGACGCGAGTGCTATTTGCCCTGTGTATGGCAATGGGAGCGCAATAGTGACTTTCCTTACCAGAAAACAACTCTTGTTCGTAGGACCAGAAACTGCATGTGATTCAACTCCATTTAGGACTAGGAAACAAACGCTAGCTCGCCTTACAAGAAACACACTCTGCTTTTGAGAAAAGAGCACTCTTCTACTCTACTGTGTTTCCTATAGGGCCAGAACAGTGAGTTTGCTCAGAACATAAGAACTGTGCTTTCTACACACACGGTCCTTATCTAGTTCAACTCTGCTTAGGAAACTGACAAGAACAGTAGCTCATCTTCAGTCCGATACACTGTACTTGCTGGGAACAGACACGAGTGCTATTTGCACTGTGTATGGCAAAGGAAGCGCAATAGTTACTTTCCTTACCAGAAAACAACTCTTGCTCGTAGGACCAGAAATTGCATGTGATTCAACTCCATTTAGGACTGGGAAACAAACGCTAGCTCGCCTTACAAGAAACACACTCTGCTTTTGAGAAAAGAGCACTCTTCTACTCTACTGTGTTTCCTAGGGGTCCGAAAAGTAATCTTGCTCAGAACAAAAGCACTGTGCTTCCTACACACACGGCCATATCTAGTTCAATTCTGCTTAGGAACCTGACAAGAACAGTAGATCCTCTTCAGTCCAATACACTGTACTTGCTGGGAACAGACGCCAGTGCTATTTGTCCTGTGTATGGCAATGGCAGCGCAATAGTGACTATTCTTACCATAAAACAACTCTTGCTCGTAGAACCAGAAACTGCATGTGAATCCACTCCATTTAGGACTGGGAAACAAACTCTTGCTCGCCTTACAAGAAACACACTCTGCTTTTGAGAAAAGAGCAGTATTCTACTCTAATGTGTTTCCTATAGGGCCAGAACATTGAGCTTGCTCAGAAAAAAAGGAACTGTGCTTCCTACACACACGGGCAATATCTAGTTTAACTCTGCTTAGGAAACTGAGAAGAACAGTAGCTCCTCTTCAGTCCGATACACTGTACTTGCTGGGAACAGACGCAAGTGCTATTTGCACTGTGTATGGCAAAGGGAGCGCAATAGTGACTTTCCTTACCAGAAAACAACTCTAGCTCGTAGGACCAGAAACTGCATGTGATTCATCTCCATTTAGGACTGGGAAACAAACGATAGCTTGCCTTACAAAAAACACACTCTGCTTTTGAGAAAAGAGCACTCTTCTACTCTACTGTGTTTCCTGTTGGGTCCGAACAGTGAGCTTGCTCAGAACAGAAGAACTGTGCTTCCTACACACATGGACCATATCTAGTTCAATTCTGCTTAGGAACCTGACAAGAACAGTACATCCTCTTCAGTCCAATACACTGTACTTGCTGCGAACAGATGCCAGTGCTATTTGTCCTGTGTATGGCAATGGCAGCGCAATAGTGAATCTTCTTACCAGAAAACAACTCTTGCTCGTAGTACCAGAAACTGCATGGGATTCAACTCCATTTAGGACAGCGGAACAAATGCTAGCTCGCATTACAAGAAACACACTCTGCTTTAGAGAAAAGAGCACTCTTCTACTCTACTGTGTTTCCTATGGGGTCCAAACAGTGAGCTTGCTCAGAACAAAGAACTGTGCTTCCTACACACATGGACCATATCTAGTTCAACTCTGCTTAGGAAACTGATAAGAACAGTAGCTCCTCTTCAGTCCGATACACTGTACTTGCTGGGAACAGACGTGAGTGCGATTTGCACTGTGTATGGCAAAGGGAGCGCAATAGTGACTTTCCTTACCAGAAAACAACTCTTGCTCGTAGGACCACACACTCCATGTGATTCAACGCCATTTAGGACTGGGAAACAAATGATAGCTCGCCTTACAAGAAACACACTCTGCTTCTGAGAAAAGAGCACGCTTCTACTCTACTGTGTTTCCTATGGGGTCCAAACAGTGAGCTTGCTCAGAACAAAAGAACTGTGCTTCCTACACACATCGACCATATCTAGTTCAACTCTGCTTAGGAAACTGACAAGAACAGTAGCTCCTCTTCAATCCAATACACTGTACTTGCGGGGAAGAGACACGAGTGCTATTTGCACTGTGTATGGCAATTGGAGCACAATAGTGACTCGTCTTACCAGAAAACAACTCTTGCTCGTAGGACAAAAAACTGCATGTGACTCAATTCCATTTAGGTCTGGGAAACAAACGCTAGCTCACCTTACAAGAAACACACTCTGCTTTTGAGAAAAGAGCACTGTTCCAATCTACTGTGTTTCCTATGGGGTCCGAACAGTGAGCTTTCTCAGAACAAAAGAACTGTGCTTCCTACACACACAGCCATATCTAGTTCAATTCTGCGTAGGAACCTGACAAGAACAGTCGCTCCTTTTCAGTCCAATACACTGTACTGCTGGGAACAGAAGCCAATGCTCTTTGTCCTGTGTATGGCAATGGCAGCGCAATAGTGACTATTCTTATCATAAAACAACTCTTGCTCGTAGGACCAGAAACTGCATGTGATTCAACTCCATTTAGGACTGGGAAACAAACGCTAGCTCACCTTACAAGAAACACAATCTGGTTTTGAGAAAAGAGCACTCTTCTACTCTACTGTGTTTCCTATAGGGCCAGAACAGTGAGCTTGCTCAGAACAAAAGAACTGTGCTTCCTACACACAGGCCATATCTAGTTCAACTCTGCTTAGGAAACTGACAAGAACAGTAGCTCCTCTTCAGTCCGATACACTGTACTTGCTGGGAACAGACGCGAGTGCTATTTGCACTGTGTATGGCAATGGGAGCGCAATAGTGACTTTCCTTACCAGAAAACAACTCTTGCTCGTAGGACCAGAAACTGCATGTGATTCAACTCCGTTTAGGACTGGGAAACAAATGCTAGCTCGCCTTACAAGAAACACACTCTGCTTTAGAGAAAAGAGCACTCTTCTACTCTACTGTGTTTCCTATGGGGTCTGAACAGTGAGCTTTCTCAGAACAAAAGAACTGTGCTTCCTACACACACAGCCATATCTAGTTCAATTCTGCTTAGGAACCTGACAAGAACAGTAGATCCTCTTCAGTCCAATACACTGTATTTGCTGGGAACAGACGCCAGTGCTATTTGTCCTGTGTATGGCAATGGCAGCGCAATAGTGACTATTCTTACCATAAAACAACTCTTGCTCGTAGAACCAGAAACTGCATGTGATTCCACTCCATTTAGGACTGGGAAACAAACTCTTGCTCGCCTTACAAGAAACACACTCTGCTTTTGAGAAAAGAGCAGTATTCTACTCTAATGTGTTTCCTATAGGGCCAGAACATTGAGATTGCTCAGAAAAAAAGGAACTGTGATTCCTACACACACGGGCAATATCTAGTTTAACTCTGCTTAGGAAACTGACAAGAACAGTAGCTCCTCTTCAGTCCGATACACTGTAATTGCTGGGAACAGACGCGAGTGCTATTTGCACTGTGTATGGCAAAGGGAGCGCAATAGTGACTTTCCTTACCAGAAAACAACTCTTGCTCGTAGGACCAGAAACTGCATGTGATTCAACTCCGTTTAGGACTGGGAAACAAATGCTAGCTCGCCTTACAAGAAACACACTCTGCTTTAGAGAAAAGAGCACTCTTCTACTCTACTGTGTTTCCTATGGGGTCCAAACAGTGAGCTTGCTCAGAACAAAAGAACTGTGCTTCCTACACACAAGGACCATATGTAGTTCAACTCTGTTTAGGAAACTGACAAGAACAGTAGCTCCTATTCAGTCCAATACACTGTACTTGCTGGGAAAAGACGCGAGTGCTATTTGCCCTGTGTATGGCAATGGGAGCGCAATAGTGACTTTCCTTACCAGAAAACAACTCTTGTTCGTAGGACCAGAAACTGCATGTGATTCAACTCCATTTAGGACTAGGAAACAAACGCTAGCTCGCCTTACAAGAAACACACTCTGCTTTTGAGAAAAGAGCACTCTTCTACTCTACTGTGTTTCCTATAGGGCCAGAACAGTGAGTTTGCTCAGAACATAAGAACTGTGCTTTCTACACACACGGTCCTTATCTAGTTCAACTCTGCTTAGGAAACTGACAAGAACAGTAGCTCATCTTCAGTCCGATACACTGTACTTGCTGGGAACAGACACGAGTGCTATTTGCACTGTGTATGGCAAAGGAAGCGCAATAGTTACTTTCCTTACCAGAAAACAACTCTTGCTCGTAGGACCAGAAATTGCATGTGATTCAACTCCATTTAGGACTGGGAAACAAACGCTAGCTCGCCTTACAAGAAACACACTCTGCTTTTGAGAAAAGAGCACTCTTCTACTCTACTGTGTTTCCTAGGGGTCCGAAAAGTAATCTTGCTCAGAACAAAAGCACTGTGCTTCCTACACACACGGCCATATCTAGTTCAATTCTGCTTAGGAACCTGACAAGAACAGTAGATCCTCTTCAGTCCAATACACTGTACTTGCTGGGAACAGACGCCAGTGCTATTTGTCCTGTGTATGGCAATGGCAGCGCAATAGTGACTATTCTTACCATAAAACAACTCTTGCTCGTAGAACCAGAAACTGCATGTGAATCCACTCCATTTAGGACTGGGAAACAAACTCTTGCTCGCCTTACAAGAAACACACTCTGCTTTTGAGAAAAGAGCAGTATTCTACTCTAATGTGTTTCCTATAGGGCCAGAACATTGAGCTTGCTCAGAAAAAAAGGAACTGTGCTTCCTACACACACGGGCAATATCTAGTTTAACTCTGCTTAGGAAACTGAGAAGAACAGTAGCTCCTCTTCAGTCCGATACACTGTACTTGCTGGGAACAGACGCAAGTGCTATTTGCACTGTGTATGGCAAAGGGAGCGCAATAGTGACTTTCCTTACCAGAAAACAACTCTAGCTCGTAGGACCAGAAACTGCATGTGATTCATCTCCATTTAGGACTGGGAAACAAACGATAGCTTGCCTTACAAAAAACACACTCTGCTTTTGAGAAAAGAGCACTCTTCTACTCTACTGTGTTTCCTGTTGGGTCCGAACAGTGAGCTTGCTCAGAACAGAAGAACTGTGCTTCCTACACACATGGACCATATCTAGTTCAATTCTGCTTAGGAACCTGACAAGAACAGTACATCCTCTTCAGTCCAATACACTGTACTTGCTGCGAACAGATGCCAGTGCTATTTGTCCTGTGTATGGCAATGGCAGCGCAATAGTGAATCTTCTTACCAGAAAACAACTCTTGCTCGTAGTACCAGAAACTGCATGGGATTCAACTCCATTTAGGACAGCGGAACAAATGCTAGCTCGCATTACAAGAAACACACTCTGCTTTAGAGAAAAGAGCACTCTTCTACTCTACTGTGTTTCCTATGGGGTCCAAACAGTGAGCTTGCTCAGAACAAAGAACTGTGCTTCCTACACACATGGACCATATCTAGTTCAACTCTGCTTAGGAAACTGATAAGAACAGTAGCTCCTCTTCAGTCCGATACACTGTACTTGCTGGGAACAGACGTGAGTGCGATTTGCACTGTGTATGGCAAAGGGAGCGCAATAGTGACTTTCCTTACCAGAAAACAACTCTTGCTCGTAGGACCACACACTCCATGTGATTCAACGCCATTTAGGACTGGGAAACAAATGATAGCTCGCCTTACAAGAAACACACTCTGCTTCTGAGAAAAGAGCACGCTTCTACTCTACTGTGTTTCCTATGGGGTCCAAACAGTGAGCTTGCTCAGAACAAAAGAACTGTGCTTCCTACACACATCGACCATATCTAGTTCAACTCTGCTTAGGAAACTGACAAGAACAGTAGCTCCTCTTCAATCCAATACACTGTACTTGCGGGGAAGAGACACGAGTGCTATTTGCACTGTGTATGGCAATTGGAGCACAATAGTGACTCGTCTTACCAGAAAACAACTCTTGCTCGTAGGACAAAAAACTGCATGTGACTCAATTCCATTTAGGTCTGGGAAACAAACGCTAGCTCACCTTACAAGAAACACACTCTGCTTTTGAGAAAAGAGCACTGTTCCAATCTACTGTGTTTCCTATGGGGTCCGAACAGTGAGCTTTCTCAGAACAAAAGAACTGTGCTTCCTACACACACAGCCATATCTAGTTCAATTCTACGTAGGAACCTGACAAGAACAGTCGCTCCTTTTCAGTCCAATACACTGTACTGCTGGGAACAGAAGCCAATGCTCTTTGTCCTGTGTATGGCAATGGCAGCGCAATAGTGACTATTCTTATCATAAAACAACTCTTGCTCGTAGGACCAGAAACTGCATGTGATTCAACTCCATTTAGGACTGGGAAACAAACGCTAGCTCACCTTACAAGAAACACAATCTGGTTTTGAGAAAAGAGCACTCTTCTACTCTAATGTGTTTCCTATAGGGCCAGAACAGTGAGCTTGCTCAGAACAAAAGAACTGTGCTTCCTACACACAGGCCATATCTAGTTCAACTCTGCTTAGGAAACTGACAAGAACAGTAGCTCCTCTTCAGTCCGATACACTGTACTTGCTGGGAACAGACGCGAGTGCTATTTGCACTGTGTATGGCAATGGGAGCGCAATAGTGACTTTCCTTACCAGAAAACAACTCTTGCTCGTAGGACCAGAAACTGCATGTGATTCAACTCCGTTTAGGACTGGGAAACAAATGCTAGCTCGCCTTACAAGAAACACACTCTGCTTTAGAGAAAAGAGCACTCTTCTACTCTACTGTGTTTCCTATGGGGTCTGAACAGTGAGCGTTCTCAGAACAAAAGACCTGTGCTTCCTACACACACAGCCATATCTAGTTCAATTCTGCTTAGGAACCTGACAAGAACAGTAGATCCTCTTCAGTCCAATACACTGTATTTGCTGGGAACAGACGCCAGTGCTATTTGTCCTGTGTATGGCAATGGCAGCGCAATAGTGACTATTCTTACCATAAAACAACTCTTGCTCGTAGAACCAGAAACTGCATGTGATTCCACTCCATTTAGGACTGGGAAACAAACTCTTGCTCGCCTTACAAGAAACACACTCTGCTTTTGAGAAAAGAGCAGTATTCTACTCTAATGTGTTTCCTATAGGGCCAGAACATTGAGATTGCTCAGAAAAAAAGGAACTGTGCTTCCTACACACACGGGCAATATCTAGTTTAACTCTGCTTAGGAAACTGACAAGAACAGTAGCTCCTCTTCAGTCCGATACACTGTAATTGCTGGGAACAGACGCGAGTGCTATTTGCACTGTGTATGGCAAAGGGAGCGCAATAGTGACTTTCCTTACCAGAAAACAACTCTTGCTCGTAGGACCAGAAACTGCATGTGATTCAACTCCGTTTAGGACTGGGAAACAAATGCTAGCTCGCCTTACAAGAAACACACTCTGCTTTAGAGAAAAGAGCACTCTTCTACTCTACTGTGTTTTCTATGGGGTCCAAACAGTGAGCTTGCTCAGAACAAAAGAACTGTGCTTCCTACACACAAGGACCATATGTAGTTCAACTCTGTTTAGGAAACTGACAAGAACAGTAGCTCCTATTCAGTCCAATACACTGTACTTGCTGGGAAAAGACGCGAGTGCTATTTGCCCTGTGTATGGCAATGGGAGCGCAATAGTGACTTTCCTTACCAGAAAACAACTCTTGTTCGTAGGACCAGAAACTGCATGTGATTCAACTCCATTTAGGACTAGGAAACAAACGCTAGCTCGCCTTACAAGAAACACACTCTGCTTTTGAGAAAAGAGCACTCTTCTACTCTACTGTGTTTCCTATAGGGCCAGAACAGTGAGTTTGCTCAGAACATAAGAACTGTGCTTTCTACACACACGGTCCTTATCTAGTTCAACTCTGCTTAGGAAACTGACAAGAACAGTAGCTCATCTTCAGTCCGATACACTGTACTTGCTGGGAACAGACACGAGTGCTATTTGCACTGTGTATGGCAAAGGAAGCGCAATAGTTACTTTCCTTACCAGAAAACAACTCTTGCTCGTAGGACCAGAAATTGCATGTGATTCAACTCCATTTAGGACTGGGAAACAAACGCTAGCTCGCCTTACAAGAAACACACTCTGCTTTTGAGAAAAGAGCACTCTTCTACTCTACTGTGTTTCCTAGGGGTCCGAAAAGTAATCTTGCTCAGAACAAAAGCACTGTGCTTCCTACACACACGGCCATATCTAGTTCAATTCTGCTTAGGAACCTGACAAGAACAGTAGATCCTCTTCAGTCCAATACACTGTACTTGCTGGGAATAGACGCCAGTGCTATTTGTCCTGTGTATGGCAATGGCAGCGCAATAGTGACTATTCTTACCATAAAACAACTCTTGCTCGTAGATCCAGAAACTGCATGTGAATCCACTCCATTTAGGACTGGGAAACAAACTCTTGCTCGCCTTACAAGAAACACACTCTGCTTTTGAGAAAAGAGCAGTATTCTACTCTAATGTGTTTCCTATAGGGCCAGAACATTGAGCTTGCTCAGAAAAAAAGGAACTGTGCTTCCTACACACACGGGCAATATCTAGTTTAACTCTGCTTAGGAAACTGACAAGAACAGTAGCTCCTCTTCAGTCCGATACACTGTACTTGCTGGGAACAGACGCAAGTGCTATTTGCACTGTGTATGGCAAAGGGAGCGCAATAGTGACTTTCCTTACCAGAAAACAACTCTAGCTCGTAGGACCAGAAACTGCATGTGATTCAACTCCATTTAGGACTGGGAAACAAACGATAGCTTGCCTTACAAAAAACACACTCTGCTTTTGAGAAAAGAGCACTCTTCTACTCTACTGTGTTTCCTGTTGGGTCCGAACAGTGAGCTTGCTCAGAACAAAAGAACTGTGCTTCCTACACACATGGACCATATCTAGTTCAATTCTGCTTAGGAACCTGACAAGAACAGTACATCCTCTTCAGTCCAATACACTGTACTTGCTGCGAACAGATGCCAGTGCTATTTGTCCTGTGTATGGCAATGGCAGCGCAATAGTGAATCTTCTTACCAGAAAACAACTCTTGCTCGTAGTACCAGAAACTGCATGGGATTCAACTCCATTTAGGACAGCGGAACAAATGCTAGCTCGCATTACAAGAAACACACTCTGCTTTAGAGAAAAGAGCACTCTTCTACTCTACTGTGTTTCCTATGGGGTCCAAACAGTGAGCTTGCTCAGAACAAAGAACTGTGCTTCCTACACACATGGACCATATCTAGTTCAACTCTGCTTAGGAAACTGATAAGAACAGTAGCTCCTCTTCAGTCCGATACACTGTACTTGCTGGGAACAGACGTGAGTGCGATTTGCACTGTGTATGGCAAAGGGAGCGCAATAGTGACTTTCCTTACCAGAAAACAACTCTTGCTCGTAGGACCACACACTCCATGTGATTCAACGCCATTTAGGACTGGGAAACAAATGCTAGTTCGCCTTACAAGAAACACACTCTGCTTCTGAGAAAAGAGCACTCTTCTACTCTACTGTGTTTCCTATGGGGTCCAAACAGTGAGCTTGCTCAGAACAAAAGAACTGTGCTTCCTACACACATCGACCATATCTAGTTCAACTCTGCTTAGGAAACTGACAAGAACAGTAGCTCCTCTTCAATCCAATACACTGTACTTGCGGGGAAGAGACACGAGTGCTATTTGCACTGTATATGGCAATTGGAGCACAATAGTGACTCGTCTTACCAGAAAACAACTCTTGCTCGTAGGACAAAAAACTGCATGTGACTCAACTCCATTTAGGTCTGGGAAACAAACGCTAGCTCACCTTACAAGAAACACACTCTGCTTTTGAGAAAAGAGCACTCTTCTAATCTACTGTGTTTCCTATGGGGTCCGAACAGTGAGCTTTCTCAGAACAAAAGAACTGTGCTTCCTACACACACAGCCATATCTAGTTCAATTCTGCTTAGGAACCTGACAAGAACAGTCGCTCCTCTTCAGTCCAATACACTGTACTGCTGGGAACATAAGCCAATGCTCTTTGTCCTGTGTATGGCAATGGCAGCGCAATAGTGACTATTCTTATCATAAAACAACTCTTGCTCGTAGGACCAGAAACTCCATGTGATTCCACTCCATTTAGGACTGGGAAACAAACGCTAGCTCACCTTACAAGAAACACAATCTGCTTTTGAGAAAAGAGCACTCTTCTACTCTACTGTGTTTCCTATAGGGCCAGAACAGTGAGCTTGCTCAGAACAAAAGAACTGTGCTTCCTACACACGGGCCATATCTAGTTCAACTCTGCTTAGGAAACTGACAAGAACAGTAGCTCCTCTTCAGTCCGATACACTGTACTTGCTGGGAACAGACGCGAGTGCTATTTGCACTGTGTATGGCAATGGGAGCGCAATTTTGACTTTCCTTACCAGAAAACAACTCTTGTTCGTAGGACCAGAAACTGCATGTGATTCAACTCCATTTAGGACTAGGAAACAAACGCTAGCTCGCATTACAAGAAACACACTCTGCTTTTGAGAAAAGAACACTCTTCTACTCTACTGTGTTTCCTATAGGGCCAGAACAGTGAGTTTGCTCAGAACATAAGAACTGTGCTTTCTACACACACGGTCCTTATCTAGTTCAACTCTGCTTAGGAAACTGACAAGAACAGTAGCTCCTCTTCAGTCCAATACACTGTACTTGCTGGGAACAGACGCCAGTGCTATTTGCACTGTGTATGGCAATGGGAGTGCAATAGTGACTTTCCTTACCAGAAAACAACTCTTGCTCGTAGGACCAGAAACTGCATGTGATTCAACTCCGTTTAGGAATGGGAAACAAATGCTAGCTCGCCTTACATGAAACACTCTCTGCTTTTGAGAAAAGAGCACTCTTCTTCTCTACTGTGTTTCCTATGGGTCCAAACAGTGAGCTTGCTCAGAACAAAGAACTGTGCTTCCTACACACATGGACCATATCTAGTTCAACTCTGCTTAGGAAACTGACAAGAACAGTAGCTCCTCTTCAGTCCAATACACTGTACTTGCAGGGAAGAGACGCGAGTGCTATTTGCACTGTGTATGGCAATTGGAGCACAATAGTGTCTCATCTTACCAGAAAACAACTCTTGCTCATAGGACAAAAAACTGCATGTGACTCAACTCCATTTAGGTCTGGGAAACAAACGCTAGCTCACCTTACAAGAAACACACTCTGCTTTTGAGAAAAGAGCACTCTTCTACTCTACTGTTTTTCCTATGGGGTCCGAATTGTGAGCTTTCTCAGAACAAAAGAACTGTGCTTCCTATACACACAGCCATATCTAGTTCAATTCTGCTTAGGAACCTGACAAGAACAGTAGCTCCTCTTCAGTCCAATACACTGTACTGCTGGGAACAGAAGCCAGTGCTCTTTGTCCTGTGTATGGCAATGGCAGCGCAATAGTGACTATTCTTATCATAAAACAACTCTTGCTCGTAGGACCAGAAACTGCATGTGATTCAACTCCATTTAGGACTGGGAAACAAACTCTAGCTCACCTTACAAGAAACACAATCTGCTTTAGAGAAAAGAGCACTCTTCTACTCTACTGTGTTTCCTATAGGGCCAGAACAGTGAGCTTGCTCAGAACAAAAGAACTGTGCTTCCTACACACGGGCCATATCTAGTTCAACTCTGCTTAGGAAACTGACAAGAACAGTAGCTCCTATTCAGTCCAATACACTGTACTTGCTGGGAAAAGACGCGAGTGCTATTTGCCCTGTGTATGGCAATGGGAGCGCAATAGTGACTTTCCTTACCAGAAAACAACTCTTGTTCGTAGGACCAGAAACTGCATGTGATTCAACTCCATTTAGGACTAGGAAACAAACGCTAGCTCGCCTTACAAGAAACACACTCTGCTTTTGAGAAAAGAGCACTCTTCTACTGTACTGTGTTTCCTATGGGGTCCGAACAGTGAGCTTGCTCAGAACAAAAGAACTGTGCTTCCTACACACGTCCATATCTAGTTCAATTCTGCTTAGGAACCTGACAAGAACAGTAGATCCTCTTCAGTCCAATACACTGTACTTGCTGCGAAATGACGCGAGTGCTATTTGCCCTGTGTATGGCAATGGCAGCACAATAGTGACTATTCTTACCATAAAACAACTCTTGCTCGTAGGACAGAAACTGCATGTGATTCCACTCCATTTAGGACTGGGAAACAAACTCTAGCTCGTTTTACCAGAAACACATTCTGCTTTAGAGAAAAGAGCACTCTTCTACTCTACTGTGTTTCCTATGGCTTCCAAATAGTGAGCTTGCTCAGAACAAAAGTACTGTGCTTCCTTCACACAAGGACCATATGTAGTTCAACTCTGCTTAGGAAACTGACAAGAACAGTAGCTCCTATTCAGTCCAATACACTGTACTTGCTGGGAAAAGACGCGAGTGCTATTTGCACTGTGTATGGCAATGGGAGCGCAATAGTGACTTTCCTTACCAGAAAACAACTCTGGTTCGTAGGACCAGAAACTGCATGTGATTCAACTCCATTTAGGACTAAAAAACAAACGCTAGCTCGCTTTACAAGAACCACACTCTGCTTTTGAGAAAAGAGCACTCTTCTACTCTACTGTGTTTCTTATAGGGCCAGAACAGTGAGCTTGCTCCGAACATAAGAACTGTGCTTTCTACACACACGGTCCTTATCTAGTTCAACTCTGCTTAGGGAACTGACAAGAACAGTAGCTCCTCTTCAGTCCGATACACTGTACTTGCTGGGAACAGACGCCAGTGCTATTTGCACTGTGTATGGCAATGGAAGCGCAATAGTTACTTTCCTTACCAGAAAACAACTCTTGCTCATAGGACCAGAAACTGCATGTGATTCAACTCCATTTAGGACTAGGAAACAAACGCTAGCTCACCTTACAAGAAACACACTCTGCTTTTGAGAAAAGAGCACTCTTCTACACTACATTGTTGCCTATGGGGTCCGAACAGTGAGCTAGCTCAGAACAAAAGAACTGTGCTTCCTACACTCACGGGCCATATCTAGTACAACTCTGCTTAGGAAACTGACAAGAACAGTAGCTCCTCTTCAGTCCAATACACTGTACTTGCTGGGAACAGACGCCAGTGCTATTTGCACTGTGTATAGCAATGGGAGCGCAATGGTGACTCTTCATACCAGAAAACAACTCTTGCTCGTAGGAATAGAAACTACATGGGATTCAACTCCATTTTTGACTGGGAAACAAACGCTAGATCGCCTTACAAGAAACACACTCTGCTTTTGAGAAAAGGGCACTCTTCTACTCTACTGTGTTTCCTATGGGGTCCGAACAGTGAGCTTGCTCAGAACAAAAGAACTGTGCTTCCTACACACACGGGCCATATCTAGTTCAACTCTGCTTGGGAAACTGACAAGAACAGTAGCTCCTCTTCAGTCCAATACACTGTACTTGCTGGGAACAGACGCGAGTGCTATTTGCACTGTGTATGGGAATGGGAGCGCAATAGTGACTTTCCTTATGAGAAAACAACTCTTGCTCGTAGGACCAGAAACTGCATGTGATTCAACTCCATTTAGGAATGGGAAACAAACTCTAGCTCGCCTTACAAGAAACACACTCTGCTTTTGAGAAAAGAGCACTCTTCTACTCTACTTTTTTTCCTATGGGGTCTGAACAGTGAGCTTGCTCAGAACAAAAGAACTGTGCTTCCTACACACACGTCCATATCTAGTTCAATTCTGCTTAGGAAACTGACAAGATCAGTAGCTCCTCTTCAGTCCAATACACTGTACTTGCTGCGAACAGACGCCAGTGCTATTTGCCCAGTGTATGGCAATGGCAGCACAATAGTGACTATTCTTACCATAAAACAACTCATGCTCGTAGGACAGAAACTGCATGTGATTCCACTCCATTTAGGACTGGGAAACAAACGCTAGCTCGCCTTACCAGAAACACACTCTGCTGTTGAGAAAAGAGCACTCTTCTACTCTACTGTGTTTCCTATGGCTTCCAAACAGTGAGCTTGCTCAGAACAAAAGTACTGTGCTTCCTACACACAAGGACCATATGTAGTTCAACTCTGCTTAGGAAACTGACAAGAACAGTAGCTCCTATTCAGTCCAATACACTGTACTTGCTGGGAAAAGACGCGAGAGCTATTTGCACTGTGTATGGCAATGGGAGCGCAATAGTGACTTTCCTTACCAGAAAACAACTCTTGTTCGTAGGACTAGAAACTGCATGTGATTCAACTCCATTTAGGACTAAAATCAAACGCTAGCTCGCCTTACAAGAACCACACTCTGCTTTTGAGAAAAGAGCACTCTTCTACTCTACTGTGTTTCCTATAGGGCCAGAACAGTGAGCTTGCTCAGAACATAAGAACTGTGCTTTCTACACACACGGTCCTTATCTAGTTCAACTCTGCTTAGGAAACTGACAAGAACAGTAGCTCCTCTTCAGTCCGATACACTGTACTTGCTGGGAACAGACGCGAGTGCTATTTGCACTGTGTATGGCAATGGAAGCGCAATAGTTACTTTCCTTACCAGAACACAACTCTTGCTAGTAGGACCAGAAATTGCATGTGATTCAACTCCATTTAGTTGGAAACTAACTGGGAAACAAACGCTAGCTTGCCTTACCAGAAACACACTCTGCTTTTGAGAAAAGAGCACTCTTCTACTCTACTGTGTTTCCTAGGGGTCCGAAAAGTAATCTTGCTCAGAACAAAAGCACTGTGCTTCCTACACACACGGCCATATCTAGTTCAATTCTGCTTAGAAACCTGACAAGAACAGTAGATCCTCTTCAGTCCAATACACTGTACTTGCTGGGAACAGACGCCAGTGCTATTTGTCCTGTGTATGGCAATGGCAGCGCAATAGTGACTATTCTTACCATAAAACAACTCTTTCTCGTAGAACCAGAAACTGCATGTGATTCCACTCCATTTAGGACTGGGAAACAAACGCT
Organism: Peromyscus eremicus; assembly: GCF_949786415.1. Lineage (NCBI taxonomy): Eukaryota > Metazoa > Chordata > Mammalia > Rodentia > Cricetidae > Peromyscus > Peromyscus eremicus. The sequence continues at coordinate 88,380 of NW_026734855.1, read as the reverse complement.
AGCTCGCCTTACAAGAAACACACTCTGCTTTTGGGAAAAGAGCAGTATTCTACTCTAATGTGTTTCCTATAGGGCCAGAACATTGAGCTTGCTCAGAAAAAAAGAACTGTGCTTCCTACACACACGGGCAATATCTAGTTTAACTCTGCTTAGGATACTGAGAAGAACAGTAGCTCCTCTTCAGTCCGATACACTGTACTTGCTGGGAACAGACGCGAGTGCTATTTGCACTGTGTATGGCAAAGGGAGCGCAATAGTGACTTTCCTTACCAGAAAACATCTCTAGCTCGTAGGACCAGAAACTGCATGTGATTCAACTCCATTGAGGACTGGGAAACAAACGATAGCTTGCCTTACAAAAAACACACTCTGCTTTTGAGAAAAGAGCACTCTTCTACTCTACTGTGTTTCCTGTTGTTCCGAAAAGTGAGCTTGCTCAGAACAAAAGAACTGTGCTTCCTACACACATGGACCATATCTAGTTCAATTCTGCTTAGGAAACTGACAAGAACAGTAGCTCCTCTTCAGTCCAATACACTGTACTTGCGGGGAAGAGACGCGAGTGCTATTTGAACTGTGTATGGCAATTGGAGCACAATAGTGACTCGTCTTACCAGAAAACAACTCTTGCTCGTAGGACAAAAAACTGCATGTGATTCAACTCCATTTAGGTCTGGGAAACAAACGCTAGCTCACCTTACAAGAAACCCACTCTGCTTTTGAGAAAAGAGCACTCTTCTACTCTACTGTGTTTCCTATGGGGTCCGAACAGTGAGCTTTCTCAGAACAAAAGAACTGTGCTTCCTACACACACAGCCATATCTAGTTCAATTCTGCTTAGGAACCCGACAAGAACAGTAGCTCCTCTTCAGTCCAATACTTGTACTGCTGGGAACAGAAGCCAGTGCTCTTTGTCCTGTGTACGGCAATGGCAGCGCAATAGTTACTATTCTTATCATAAAACAACTCTTGCTCGTAGTACCAGAAACTGCATGTGATTCAACTCCATTTAGGACTGGGAAACAAACGCTAGCTCACCTTACAAGAAACACAATCTGCTTTAGAGAAGAGAGCACTCTTCTACTCTACTGTGTTTCCTATAGGGCCAGAACAGTGAGCTTGCTCAGAACAAAAGAACTGTGCTTCCTACACACGGGCCATATCTAGTTCAACTCTGCTTAGGAAACTGACAAGAACAGTAGCTCCTCTTCAGTCTGATACACTGTACTTGCTGGGAACAGACGCGAGTGCTATTTGCACTGTGTATAGCAATGGGAGCGCCATAGTGACTTTCCTTACCAGAAAACAACTCTTGCTCGTAGGACCAGAAACTGCATGTGATTCAACTCCGTTTAGGACTGGGAAACAAACTCTAGCTCGCCTTACAAGAAACACAATCTGCTTTAGAGAAAAGAGCACTCTTCTACTCTACTGTGTTTCCTATGGGGTCCAAACAGTGAGCTTGCTCAGAACAAAAGAACTGTGCTTCCTACACACAAGGACTATATGTAGTTCAACTCTGCTTAGGAAACTGACAAGAACAGTAGCTCCTATTCAGTCCAATACACTGTACTTGCTGGGAAAAGACGCGAGTGCTATTTGCCCTGTGTATGGCAATGGGAGCGCAATAGTGACTTTCCTTACCAGAAAAAAAACTCTTGTTCGTAGGACCAGAAACTGCATGTGATTCAACTCCATTTAGGACTAGGAAACAAACGCTAGCTCGCCTTACAAGAAACACACTCTGCTTTTGAGAAAAGAGCACTCTTCTACTCTACTGTGTTTCCTATAGGGCCAGAACAGTGAGTTTGCTCAGAACATAAGAACTGTGCTTTCTACACACACGGTCCTTAATTAGTTCAACTCTGCTTAGGAAACTGACAAGAACAGTAGCTCCTCTTCAGTCCAATATACTGTACTTGCTGGGAACAGACGCCAGTGCTATTTGCACTGTGTATGGCAATGGGAGCGCAATAGTGACTTTCCTTACCAGAAAACAACTCTTGCTCGTAGGACCAGAAACTGCATGTGATTCAACTCCGTTTAGGAATGGGAAACAAATGCTAGCTCGTCTTACATGAAACACTCTCTGCTTTTGAGAAAAGAGCACTCTTCTTCTCTACTGTGTTTCCTATGGGTCCAAACAGTGAGCTTGCTCAGAACAAAGAACTGTGCTTCCTACACACATGGACCATATCTAGTTCAACTCTGCTTAGGAAACTGACAAGAACAGTAGCTCCTCTTCAGTCCAATACACTGTACTTGCGGGGAAGAGACGCGAGTGCTATTTGCACTGTGTATGGCAATTGGAGCACAATAGTGTCTCGTCTTACCAGAAAACAACTCTTGCTCGTAGGACAAAAAACTGCATGTGACTCAACTCCATTTAGGTCTGGGAAACAAACGCTAGCTCACCTTACATGAAACACACTCTGCTTTTGAGAAAAGAGCACTCTTCTACTCTACTGTGTTTCCTATGGGGTCCGAATTGTGAGCTTTCTCAGAACAAAAGAACTGTGCTTCCTACACACACAGCCATATCTAGTTCAATTCTGCTTAGGAACCTGACAAGAACAGTAGCTCCTCTTCAGTCCAAAACACTGTACTGCTGGGAACAGTAGCCAGTGCTCTTTGTCCTGTGTATGGCAATGGCAGCGCAATAGTGACTATTCTTATCACAAAACAACTCTTGCTCGTAGGACCAGAAACTGCATGTGATTCAACTCCATTTAGGACTGGGAAACAAACGCTAGCTCACCTTACAAGAAACACAATCTGCTTTAGAGAAAAGAGCACTCTTCTACTCTACTGTGTTTCCTATAGGGCCAGAACAGTGAGCTTGCTCAGAACAAAAGAACTGTGCTTCCTACACACGGGCCATATCTAGTTCAACTCTGCTTAGGAAACTGACAAGAAGAGTAGCTCCTATTCAGTCCAATACACTGTACTTGCTGGGAAAAGACGCGAGTGCTATTTGCCCTGTGTATGGCAAGGGAGCGCAATAGTGACTTTCCTTACCAGAAAACAACTCTTGTTCGTAGGACCAGAAACTGCATGTGATTCAACTCCATTTAGGACTAGGAAACAAACGCTAGCTCGCCTTACAAGAAACACACTCTGCTTTTGAAAAAAGAGCACTCTTCTACTGTACTGTGTTTCCTATGGGGTCCCAACAGTGAGCTTGCTCAGAACAAAAGAACTGTGCTTCCTACACACACGTCCATATCTAGTTCAATTCTGCTTAGGAACCTGACAAGAACAGTAGATCCTCTTCAGTCCAATACAGTGTACTAGCTGCGAACTGACGCGAGTGCTATTTGCCCTGTGTATGGCAATGGCAGCACAATAGTGACTATTCTTACCATAAAACAACTCTTGCTCGTAGGACAGAAACTGCATGTGATTACACTCCATTTAGGACTGGGAAACAAACGCTAGCTCTCTTTACCAGAAACACACTCTGCTTTAGAGAAAAGAGCACTCTTCTACTCTACTGTGTTTCCTATGGCTTCCAAACAGTGAGCTTGCTCAGAACAAAAGTACTGTGCTTCCTACACACAAGGACCATATGTAGTTCAACTCTGCTTAGGAAACTGACAAGAACAGTAGCTCCTATTCAGTCCAATACACTGTACTTGCTGGGAAAAGACGCGAGTGCTATTTGCACTGTGTATGGCAATGGGAGCGCAATAGTGACTTTCCTTACCAGAAAACAACTCTTGTTCGTAGGACCAGAAACTGCATGTGATTCAACTCCATTTAGGACTAAAAAACAAATGCTAGCTCGCCTTACAAGAAACACACTCTGCTTTTGAGAAAAGAGCACTCTTCTACTCTACTGTGTTTCCTAGGGGTCCGAAAAGTAATCTTGCTCAGAACAAAAGCACTGTGCTTCCTACACACACGGCCATATCTAGTTCAATTCTGCTTAGGAACCTGACAAGAACAGTAGATCCTCTTCAGTCCAATACACTGTACTTGCTGGGAACAGACGCCAGTGCTATTTGTCCTGTGTATGGCAATGGCAGCGCAATAGTGACTATTCTTACCATAAAACAACTCTTGCTCGTAGAACCAGAAACTGCATGTGATTCCACTCCATTTAAGACTGGGAAACAAACTCTAGCTCGCCTTACAAGAAACACACTCTGCTTTTGAGAAAAGAGCAGTATTCTACTCTAATGTGTTTCCTATAGGGCCAGAACATTGAGCTTGCTCAGAAAAAAAGGAACTGTGCTTCCTACACACACAGGCAATATCTAGTTTAACTCTGCTTAGGAATCTGAGAAGAACAGTAGCTCCTCTTCAGTCCTATACACTGTACTTGCTGGGAAGAGACGCGAGTGCTATTTGCACTGTGTAAGGCAAAGGGAGCGCAATAGTGACTTTCCTTACCAGAAAACAACTCTAGCTCGTAGGACCAGAAACTGCATGTGATTCAACTCCATTTAGGACTGGGAAACAAACAGTAGCTTGCCTTACAAAAAACACACTCTGCTTCTGAGAAAAGAGCACTCTTCTACTCTACTGTGTTTCCTGTGGGGTCCGAAGAGTGAGCTTGCTCAGAACAAAAGAACTGTGCTTCCTACACACATGGACCATATCTAGTTCAATTTTGCTTAGGAACCTGACAAGAACAGTACATCCTCTTCAGTCCAATACACTGTACTTGCTGCGAACAGATGCCAGTGCTATTTGTCCTGTGTATGGCAATGGCAGCGCAATAGTGAATCTTCTTACCAGAAAACAACTCTTGCTCGTAGTACCAGAAACTGCATGGGATTCAACTCCATTTAGGACAGCGGAACAAATGCTAGCTCGCATTACAAGAAACACACTCTGCTTTAGAGAAAAGAGCACTCTTCTACTCTACTGTGTTTCCTATGGGGTCCAAACAGTGAGCTTGCTCAGAACAAAGAACTGTGCTTCCTACACACATGGACCATATCTAGTTCAACTCTGCTTAGGAAACTGATAAGAACAGTAGCTCCTCTTCAGTCCGATACACTGTACTTGCTGGAAACAGACGTGAGTGCTATTTGCACTGTGTATGGCAAAGGGAGCGCAATAGTGACTTTCCTTACCAGAAAACAACTCTTGCTCGTAGGACCACACACTCCATGTGATTCAACTTCATTTAGGACTGGGAAACAAATGCTAGCTCGCCTTACAAGAAACACACTCTGCTTCTGAGAAAAGAGCACTCTTCTACTCTACTGTGTTTCCTATGGGGTCCGAACAGTGAGCTTGCTCAGAACAAAAGAACTGTGCTTCCTAAACACATCGACCATATCTAGTTCAACTCTGCTTAGGAACCTGACAAGAACAGTAGCTCCTCTTCAGTCCAATACACTGTACTGCTGGGAACAGAAGCCAATGCTCTTTGTCCTGTGTATGGCAATGGCAGCGCAATAGTGACTATTCTTATCATAAAACAACTCTTGCTCGTAGGACCAGAAACTGCATGTGATTCAACTCCATTTAGGACTAGGAAACAAACGCTAGCTCACCTTACAAGAAACACAATCTGCTTTTGAGAAAAGAGAATTCTTCTACTCTACTGTGTTTCCTATAGGGCCAGAACAGTGAGCTTGCTCAGAACAAAAGAACTGTGCTTCCTACACACGGGCCATATCTAGTTCAACTCTGCTTAGGAAACTGACAAGAACAGTAGCTCATCTTCAGTCCGATACACTGTACTTGCTGGGAACAGACGCGAGTGCTATTTGCACTGTGTATGGCAATGGGAGCGCAATAGTGACTTTCCTTACCAGAAAACAACTCTTGCTCGTAGGACCAGAAACTGCATGTGATTCAACTCCGTTTAGGACTGGGAAACAAATGCTAGCTCGCCTTACAAGAAACACCCTCTGCTTCTGAGAAAAGAGCACTCTTCTACTCTACTGTGTTTCCTATGGGGTCCAAACAGTGAGCTTGCTCAGAACAAAAGAACTGTGCTTCCTACACACAAGGACCATATCTAGTTCAACTCTGCTTAGGAAACTGACAAGAACAGTAGCTCCTATTCAGTCCAATACACTGTACTTGCTGGGAAAAGACGCGAGTGCTATTTGCCCTGTGTATGGCAATGGGAGCACAATAGTGACTTTCCTTACCAGAAAACAACTCTTGTTCGTAGGACCAGAAACTGCATGTGATTCAACTCCATTTAGGACTAGGAAACAAACGCTAGCTCGCCTTACAAGAAACACACTCTGCTTTTGAGAAAAGAGCACACTTCTACTGTACTGTGTTTCCTATGGTGTCCAAACAGTGAGCTTGCAGAGAACAAAAGAACTGTGCTTCCTACACACACGTCCATATCTAGTTCAATTCTGCTTAGGAACCTGACAAGAACAGTAGATCCTCTTCAGTCCAATACACTGTACTTGCAGCGAACAGACGCCAGTGCTATTTGCCCTGTGTATGGCAATGGCACCACAATAGTGACTATTCTTACCATAAAACAACTCTTCCTTGTAGGACAGAAACTGCATGTGATTCCACTCCATTTAGGACTGGGAAACAAACGCTAGCTCGCCTTACCAGAAACACACTCTGCTTTTGAGAAAAGAGCACTCTTCTACTCTACTGTGTTTCCTCTGGCTTCCAAACAGTGAGCTTGCTCAGAACAAAAGTACTGTGCTTCCTACACACAAGGACCATATGTAGTTCAACTCTGCTTAAGAAACTGACAAGAACAGTAGCTCCTATTCTGTCCAATACACTGTACTTGCTGGGAAAAGACGCGAGTGCTATTTGAACTGTGTATGGCAATTGGAGCGCAATAGTGACTTTCCTTACCAGAAAACAACTCTTGTTCGTAGGACCAGAAACTGTATGTGATTCAACTCCATTTAGGACTAAAAAACAAATGCTAGCTCGCCTTACAAGAACCACACTCTGCTTTTGAGAAAAGAGCACTCTTCTACTCTACTGTTTCCTATAGGGCCAGAACAGTGAGCTTGCTCAGAACATAAGAACTGTGCTTTCTACACACACGGTCCTTATCTAGTTCAACTCTGCTTAGGAACCTGACAAGAACAGTAGCTCCTCTTCAGTCCGATACACTGTACTTGCTGGGAACAGACGCGAGTGCTATTTGCACTGTGTATGGCAATGGAAGCGCAATAGTGACTTTCCTTACCAGAAAACAACTCTTGCTCGTAGGACCAGAAATTGCATGTGATTCAACTCCATTTAGGACTGGGAAACAAACGCTAGCTCGCCTTACAAGAAACACACTCTGCTTTTGAGAAAAGAGCACTCTTCTACTCTTCTGTGTTTCTTAGGGGTCCGAAAAGTAATCTTGCTCAGAACAAAAGCACTGTGCTTCCTACACACACGGCCATATCTAGTTCAATTCTGCTTAGGAACCTGACAAGGACAGTAGATCCTCTTCAGTCCAATACACTGTACTTGCTGGGAACAGACGCCAGTGCTATTTGTCCTGTGTATGGCAAAGGGAGCGCAATAGTGACTTTCCTTACCAGAAAACAACTCTAACTCGTAGGACCAGAAACTGCATGTGATTCAACTCCATTTAGGACTGGGAAACAAACGATAGCTTGCCTTACAAAAAACACACTCTGCTTTTGAGAAAAGAGCACTCTTCTACTCTACTGTGTTTCCTATAGGGCTAGAACAGTGAGCTTGCTCAGAACATAAGAACTGTGCTTTCTACACACACGGTCCTTATCTAGTTCAACTCTGCTTAGTAAACTGACAAGAACAGTAGCTCCTCTTCAGTCCAATACACTGTACTTGCTGGGAAGAGACGCCAGTGCTATTTGCACTGTGTATGGCAATGAGAGCGCAATAGTGACTTTCCTTACCAGAAAAAACTCTTGCTCGTAGGAACACAAACTGCATGTGATTCAACGCCACTTAGGACTGGGAAACAAATGCTAGCTCGCCTTACAAGAAACACACTCTGCTTTTGAGAAAAGAGCACTCTTCTACTCTACTGCCTTTCCTATGGGGTCCAAACAGTGAGCTTGCTCAGAACAAAAGAACTGTGCTTCCTACACACATGGACCATATCTAGTTCAACTCTGCTTAGGAAACTGACAAGAACAGTAGCTCCTATTCAGTCCAAAACACTGTACATGCCTGGAACAGATGCGAGTGCTATTTGCACTGTGTATGGCATTTGGAGCACAATAGTGACTCTTCTTACCAGAAAACAACTCTTGCTCGTAGTACCAGAAACTGCATGGGATTCAACTCCATTTAGGACTGCGAAACAAACGCTAGCTCGACTTCCAAGAAACACACTCTGCTTTAGAGAAAAGAGCACTCTTCTACTCTACTGTGTTTCCTATGTGTTCCGAACAGTGAGCTTGCTCAGAACAAAAGAACTGTGCTTCCTACACACACTGCCATAACTAGTTCAATTCTGCTTAGGAACCTGACCAGAGCAGTAGATCCTCTTCAGTCCGATACACTGTACTTGCTGGGAACAGACGCCAGTGCTATTTGTCCTGTATATGGCAATGGCAGCGCAATAGTGACTATTCTTTCCATAAAACAACTCTTGCTCGTAGGACCACAAACTGCATGTGATTCCACTCCATTTAGGACTGGGAAACAAACGCTAGCTTGCCTTACAAGAAACACACTCTGCTTTTGAGAAAAGAGCACTCTTCTACTCTACTGTGTTTCCTATGGGGTCCAAACAGTGAGCTTGCTCAGAACAAAAGAACTGTGCTTCCTACACACATGGTCCATATCTAGTTCAATTCTGCTTAGGAACCTGACCAGAGCAGTAGATCCTCTTCAGTCCAATACACTGTACTTGCTGGGAACAGACGCCAGTCTATTTGTCCTGTATATGGCAATGGCAGTGCAATAGTGACTATTCTTACCATAAAACAACTCTTGCTCGTAGTACCAGAAACTGCATGGGATTCAACTCCATTTAGGACAGCGGAACAAACGCTAGCTCGCATTACAAGAAACACACTCTGCTTTAGAGAAAAGAGCACTCTTCTACTCTACTGTGTTTCCTATGGGGTCCAAACAATGAGCTTGCTCAGAACAAATAACTGTGCTTCCTACACACATGGACCATATCTAGTTCAACTCTGCTTAGGAAACTGATAAGAACAGTAGCTCCTCTTCAGTCCCATACACTGTACTTGCGGGGAAGAGACGCGAGTGCTATTTGCACTGTGTATGGCAATTGGAGCACAATAGTGTCTCGTCTTACCAGAAAACAACTCTTGCTCGTAGGACAAAAAACTGCATGTGACTCAACTCCATTTAGGTCTGGGAAACAAACGCTAGCTCACCTTACAAGAAACACACTCTGATTTTGAGAAAAGAGCACTCTTCTACTCTACTGTGTTTCCTATAGGGCCAGAACAGTGAGCTTTCTCAGAACAAAAGAACTGTGCTTCCTACACACACAGCCATATCTAGTTCAATTCTGCTTAGGAACCTGACAAGAACAGTAGCTCCTCTTCAATCCTATACACTGTACTGCTGGGAACAGAAACCAATGCTCTTTGTCCTGTGTATGGCAATGGCAGCGCAATAGTGACTATTCTTATCATAAAACAACTCTTGCTCGTAGGACCAGAAACTGCATGTGATTCAACTCCGTTTAGGATTGGGAAACAAATGCTAGCTCGCCTTACAAGAAACACACTCTGCTTTAGAGAAAAGAGCACTCTTCTACTCTACTGTGTTTCCTATGGGGTCCAAACAGTGAGCTTGCTCAGAACAAAAGAACTGTGGTTCCTACACACAAGGACCATATGTAGTTCAACTCTGCTTAGGAAACTGACAAGAACAGTAGCTCCTATTCAGTCCAATACACTGTACTTGCTGGGAAAAGACGCGAGAGCTATTTGCCCTGTGTATGGCAATGGGAGCGCAATAGTGACTTTCCTTACCAGAAAACAACTCTTGTTTGTAGGACCAGAAACTGCATGTGATTCAACTCCATTTAGGACTAGGAAACAAACGCTAGCTCGCCTTACAAGAAACACACTCTGCTTTTGAGAAAAGAGCACTCTTCTACTGTACTGTGTTTCCTATTGGGTCCGAACAGTGAGCTTGCTCAGAACAAAAGAACTGTGCTTCCTACACACACGTCCATATCTAGTTCAATTCTGCTTAGGAACCTGAAAAAACAGTAGATCCTCTTCAGTCCAATACACTGTACTTGCTGCGAACAGACGCCAGTGCTATTTGCCCTGTGTATGGCAATGGCAGCACAATAGTGACTATTCTTACCATAAAACAACTCTTGCTCGTAGGACAGAAACTGCATGTGATTCCACTCCATTTAGGACTGGGAAACAAACGCTAGCTCGCCTTACCAGAAACACACTCTGCTTTTGAGAAAAGAGCACTCTACTACTCTACTGTATTTCCTATGGCTTCCAAACAGTGAGCTTGCTCAGAACAAAAGAAATGTGCTTCCTACACACAAGGACCATATGTAGTTCAACTCTGCTTAGGAATCTGACAAGAACAGTAGCTCCTATTCAGTCCAATACACTGTACTTGCTGGGAAAAGACGCGAGTGCTATTTGCACTGTGTATGGCAATGGGAGCGCAATAGTGACTTTCCTTACCAGAAAACAACTCTTGTTCGTAGGACCAGATACTGCATGTGATTCAACTCCATTTAGGACTAAAAAACAAACGCTAGCTCGCCTTACAAGAACCACACTCTGCTTTTGAGAAAAGAGCACTCTTCTACTCTACTGTGTTTCCTATAGAGCCAGAACAGTGAGCTTGCTCAGAACATAAGAACTGTTCTTCCTACACACACGGGCCATATCTAGCTCAACTCTGCTTAAGAAACTGACAAGAACAATAGCTCCTCTTGAGTCCGATACACTGTACTTGCTGGGAACAGATGCCAGTGCTATTTGCACTGTGTATGGCAATGACAGCGCAATAGTGACTTTCCTTACAAGAAAACAACTCTTGCTCGTAGGAACACAAACTGCATGTGATTCAACTACATTTAGGACTGGGAAACAAACGCTAGCTCGCCTTCCAAGAAACACCCTCTGCTTTTTAGAAAAGAGCACTCTTCTACTCTACTGTGTTTCCTATGGGGTCCAAACAGTGAGCTTGCTCAGAACAAAAGAATTGTGCATCCTACACACATGGACCATATCTAGTTCAACTCTGCTTAGGAAACTGACAAGAACAGTAGCAACTATTCAGTCCAATACACTGTACTTGCTGGGAACAGAGGCCAGTGCTATTTGTCCTGTGTATGGCAATGGCAGCGCAATAGTGACTATTCTTACCATAAAACAACTCTTGCTCGTAGGACCAGAAACTGCATGTGATTCCACTCCATTTAGGCCTGGGAAACAAACGCTAGCTCGCCTTACAAGAAACACACTCTGCTTTTGAGAAAAGAGCACTCTTCTACTCTACTGTGTTTTCTATGGGGTCCAAACGGTGAGCTTGCTCAGAACAAAAGAACTGAGCTTCCTACACATATGGACCAGATCTAGTTCAACTCTGCTTAGGGAACTGACAAGAACAGTAGCTTCTCTTCAGTCCAATACACTGTACATGGTGGGAGCAGACGCGAGTGCTATTTGCACTGTGTATGGCATTTGGAGCACAATAGTGATTTTTTTACCAGAAAACAACTCTTGCTCGTAGGACCAAAAACTGTCTGTGACTCAACTCCATTTAGGACTGGGAAACAAACGCGAGCTTGCCTTACAAGAAACACACTCTGCTTTAGAGAAAAGAGCACTCTTCTACTCTAATGTGTTTCCTATAGGACCAGAACAGGGAGCTTGCTCAGAACAAAAGAACTGTGCTTCCTACACACATGGACCATATCTAGTTCAACTCTGCTTAGTAAACTGACAAGAACAGTAGCTCCTCTTCAGTCCAATACACTGTACTTGCTGGGAAGAGACGCCAGTGCTATTTGCACTGTGTATGGCAATGAGAGCGCAATAGTGACTTTCCTTACCAGAAAACAACTCTTGCTCGTAGGAACACAAACTGCATGTGATTCAACGCCACTTAGGACTGGGAAACAAATGCTAGCTCGCCTTACAAGAAACACACTCTGCTTTTGAGAAAAGAGCACTCTTCTACTCTACTGTCTTTCCTATGGGGTCCAAACAGTGAGCTTGCTCAGAACAAAAGAACTGTGCTTCCTACACACATGGACCATATCTAGTTCAACTCTGCTTAGGAAACTGACAAGAACAGTAGCTCCTATAAAGTCCAAAACACTGTACATGCCTGGAACAGATGCGAGTGCTATTTGCACTGTGTATGGCATTTGGAGCACAATAGTGACTCTTCTTACCAGAAAACAACGCTTGCTCGTAGTACCAGAAACTGCATGGGATTCAACTCCATTTAGGACTGCGAAACAAACGCTAGCTCGACTTCCAAGAAACACACTCTGCTTTAGAGAAAAGAGCACTCTTCTACTCTACTGTGTTTCCTATGTGTTCCGAACAGTGAGCTTGCTCAGAACAAAAGAACTGTGCTTCCTACACACACTGCCATAACTAGTTCAATTCTGCTTAGGAACCTGACCAGAGCAGTAGATCCTCTTCAGTCCGATACACTGTACTTGCTGGGAACAGACGCCAGTGCTATTTGTCCTGTATATGGCAATGGCAGCGCAATAGTGACTATTCTTTCCATAAAACAACTCTTGCTCGTAGGACCACAAACTGCATGTGATTCCACTCCATTTAGGACTGGGAAACAAACGCTAGCTCGCCTTACAAGAAACACACTCTGCTTTTGAGAAAAGAGCACTCTTCTACTCTACTGTGTTTCCTATGGGGTCCAAACAGTGAGCTTGCTCAGAACAAAAGAACTGTGCTTCCTACACACATGGTCCATATCTAGTTCAATTCTGCTTAGGAACCTGACCAGAGCAGTAGATCCTCTTCAGTCCAATACACTGTACTTGCTGGGAACAGACGCCAGTCTATTTGTCCTGTATATGGCAATGGCAGTGCAATAGTGACTATTCTTACCATAAAACAACTCTTGCTCGTAGGACCACAAACTGCATGTGATTCCACTCCATTTAGGACTGGGAAACAAACGCTAGCTCGCCTTACAAGAAACACACTCTGCTTTTGAGAAAAGAGCACTCTTCTACTCTACTGTGTTTCCTAGGGTTCCAAACAGTGAGCTTGGTCAGAACAAAAGAATTGTGCTTCCTACACACATGGACCATATCTTGTTCAACACTGCCTAGGAAACTTTCAAGAACAGTAGCTCCTATTCAGTCCAATACACTGTACTTGCGGGTAACAGACACGAGTGCTATTTGCACTGTGTATGGCAATTGGAGAACAATAGTGACTTGTCTTACCAGAAAACAACTCTTGCTCGTAGGACAAAAAACTGCATGTGACTCAACTCCATTTAGGACTGGGAAACAAACGCTAGCTTGACTTCCAAGAAACACACTCTGCTTTTGAGAAAAGAGCACTCTTCTACTCTACTGTGTTTCCCATGTGTTCCGAAAAGTGAGCTTGCTCAGAACAAAAAAATTGTGCTTCCTACACACACGGCCATATCTCGTTCAAGTCTGCTTAGGAACCTGACAAGAACAGTAGATCCTCTTCAGTCCAATAAACTGTACTTGCTGGGAACAGACGCCAGTGCTATTTGTCCTGTGTAGGGCAATTGCAGCGCAATAGTGACTCTTCTTACCAGAAAACAACTCTTGCTCGTAGGACCAGAAACTGCATGTGACTCAACTCCATTTAGGACTGGGAAACAAACTCTAGCTCGCTTTACAAGAAACACACTCTGCTTTTGAGAAAAGAGCACTCTTCTACTCTACTGTGTTTCCTATAGGGCCAGAACAGTGAGCTTGCTCAGAAAAAAGGAACTGTACTTCCTAAACACACGGGCTATATCTAGTTCAACTCTGCTTAGGAAACTGAGAAGAACAGTACCTCCTCTTCAGTCCAATACACTGTACTTGCTGGGAACAGACGGGAGGGTTATTTGCACTGTGTATGGCAATGGGAGCACAATAGTGACTTTCCTTACCACTAAACAACTCTTGCTCGTAGGACCAGAAACTGCATGTTATTCCACTCCATTTAGGACTGGGAAACAAACGCTAGCTCGCCTTACAAGAAACACACTCTGCTTTAGAGAAAAGAGCACTCTTCTACTCTACTGTTTTTCCTATGGGTCCAAACAGTGACCTTGTTCTGAACAAAAGAACTATGCTTCCTACACACACGGACCATATCTAGTTCAACTCTGCTTAGTAAACTGACAAGAACAGTAACTCCTATTCAGTCCAATACACTGTACTTGCTGGGAAAAGACGCGAGTGCTATTTGTCTTGTGTAGGGCAATGGGAGCGCAATAGTGACTTTCCTTACCAGAAAACAATTCTTGTTCGTAGGACCAGAAACTGCATGTGATTCAATTCCATTTAGGACTAGGAAACAAACGCTAGCTCGCCTTACAAGAAACACACTCTGCTTTAGAGAAAAGAGCACTCTTCTACTCTACTGTGTTTCCTATGGGTCCAAACAGTGACCTTGTTCTGAACAAAAGAACTATGCTTCCTACACACACGGACCATATCTAGTTCAACTCTGCTTAGTAAACTGACAAGAACAGTAGCTCCTATTCAGTCCAATACACTGTACTTGCTGGGAAAAGACGCGAGTGCTATTTGTCTTGTGTAGGGCAATGGGAGCGCAATAGTGACTTTCCTTACCAGAAAACAATTCTTGTTCGTAGGACCAGAAACTGCATGTGATTCAATTCCATTTAGGAATAGGAAACAAACGCTAGTTCGTCTTACAAAAACACACTCTGCTTTTGAGAAAAGAGCACTCTTCTACTCTACTGTGTTTCCTGTAGGGCCAGAACAGTGAGCTTGCTCAGAACCTAAGAACTGTGCTTCCTACACACGGGCCATATCTAGTTCCACTCTGCTTAGGAAACTGAAAAGAACAGTAGCTCCTCTTCAGTCCGATACACTGTAATTGCTGGGAACAGACGCGAGAGCTATTTGAACTATGTTTGGCAAGGGGAGAGCAATAGTGACTTTCCTTACCAGAAATCAACTCTTGCCTTAGGACCAGAAACTGCATGTGATTCAACTCCATTTAGGACTTGCAAACAAACGCTAGCTCGCCTTACAAGAAACACACTCTGCTTTTGAGAAAAGAGCACTCTTATACTCTACTGTGTTTCCTATAGGGCCAGAACAGTGAGCTTGCTCAGAACAAAAGAACTGTGCCTCCTATACACACCTCCATATCTAGTTCAATTCTGCTTAGGAACCTTACAAGAACAGTAGATCCTCTTCATTCCAATACACTGTACTTGCTGGGAAGAGACGCCAGTGCTATTTGTCCGGTGTATGGCAATGGCAGCGCAATAGTGACTCTTCTTACCATAAAACCACTCATGCTCTTTGGACTAGAAACTGCATGTGATTCAACTCCATTTAGGACTGGGAAACAAACGCTAGCTCGCCTTACAAGAAACACACACTGCTTTAGACAAAAGAGCACTCTTCTACTCTACTGTGTTTCCTATAGGGCCAGAACAGTGAGCTTGCTCAAAACAAAAGAACTGTGCTTCCTACACACGGGCCATAACTAGTTCAACTCTGCTTAGGAAACTGAGAAGAACAGTAGCTCCTGTTCAGTCCGATACAGACACGAGTGCTATTTGCACTGTGTATGGCAATGGGAGCACAATAGTGACTTTCCTTACCAGAAAACAACTCTTGCTCATAGGACTAGAAACTGCATGTGATTCAACTCCATTTAGGAATGGGAAACAAGTGCTAGCTCGCCTTACATGAAACACACTCTGCTTTTGAGAAAAGAGCACTCTTCTACTCTACTGTGTTTCCTATGGGGTCCGAACAGTGAGCTTGCTCAGAACGAAAGAACTGTGCTTCCTACACACACGGGCCATATCTAGTTCAACTCTGCTTAGGAAACTGACAAGAACAGTAGCTCCTCTTCAGTCCAATACACTTTACTTGCAGGGAACAGACGCGAGTGCTATTTGCACTGTGTATGGCAATTGGAGCACAACAGTGACTCGTCTTACCAGAAAACAACTCTTGCTCGTAGGACAAAAAACTGCATGTGACTCAACTCCATTTAGAACTGGGAAACAAACGCTAGCTTGCCTTACAAGAAACACAATCTGCTTTAGAGAAAAGAGCACTCTTCTACTCTACTGTGTTTCCTATGGGGTCCAAACAGTGAGCTTGCTCAGAACAAAAGAACTGTGCTTCCTACACTCACGGACCATATCTAGTTCAACTCTGCTTAGGAAACTGACAAGAACAGTAGCTCCTCTTCAGTCCAATACACTGTACTTGCTGGGAAAAGACGCAAGTGCTATTTGCTTTGTGTAGGGCAATGGGAGCGCAATAGTGACTTTTCTTACCAGAAAAAAACTCTTGTTCGTAGGACCAGAAACTGCATGTGATTCAACTCCATTTAGGACTAGCAAACAAACGCTAGCTCGCCTTACAGAAACACACTCTGCTTTTGAGAAAAGAGCACTCTTCTACTCTACTGTGTTTCCTATAGGGCCAGAACAGTGAGCTTGCTCAGAACATAAGAACGGTGCTTCCTACACACACGGGCCATATCTAGTTCAACTCTGCTTAGGAAACTGACAAGAACAGTAGCTCCTCTTCAGTCCGATACACTGTAATTGCTGGGAACAGACGCGAGAGCTATTTGCAGTATGTATCAAGGGGAGCGCAATAGTGACTTTCCTTACCAGAAAACAACTCTTGCTCTTAGGACCAGAAACTGCATGTGATTCAACACCATTTAGGACTGGGAAACAAACGCTAGCTTGCCTTTCAAGAAACACACTCTGCTTTTGAGAAAAGAGCACTCTACTACTCTACTGTGTTTCCTATGGTGTCTGAACAGTGAGCTTGCTCAGAACATAAGAACTGTGCTTCCTACACACATGGCCATATCTAGTCCAATTCTGCTTAGGAACCTGACAAGAACAGTAGATCCTCTTCAGTCCAATACACTGTACATGCTGGGAACAGACGCGAGTGCTATTTGCACTGTGTACGGCAATGGATGCACAATAGTGACTTCTTACCAGAAAACAACTCTTGCTCTTAGGACCTGAAACTGCATTTGATTCAATCCACTTAGGACTGGGAAACAAACGCTAGCTCGCCTTAAAAGAAACACGCTCTGCTTTTGAGAATAGGGCACACAACTACTCTACTGTGTTTCCTATGGGGTCCAAACAGTGAGCTTGCTCAGAACAAAAGAACTGTGCTTCCTACACACGGGTCATATCTAGTTCAACTCTGCTTAGGAAACTGACAAGAACAGTAGCTCTACTTCAGCCCAATACACTGTTATTGCTGGGAACAGACATGAGTGCTATTTGCACTGTGTATGGCAATGGGAGCACAGTAGTGACTTTCCTTACCAGAAAAAACTCTTGCTTGTATGACCAGAAACTGCATGTGTATTTCAACTCCATTTTGGACTGGGAAACAAATGCTAGCTCGCCTTACAAGAAACACACTCTGCTTTTGAGGAAAGAGCACTCTTCTACTCTACTGTGTTTCCTATAGGGCCAGAACAGTGAGCTGGCTGAGAACAAAAAAACTGTGCTTCCTACACACACGGGCCATATCTAGTTCAACTCTGCTAAGGAACCTGACAAGAACAGTAGATCCTCTTCAGTCCAATACACTGTACATGCTGGGAACAGACGCCAGTGCTATTTGCCCTGTGTATGTCAAAGGGAGCACATAGTGACTCTTCTAACCAGAAAACAACTCTTGCTCGTAGGACCAGAAACTGCATGTTTATTTCAACTCCATTTAGGACTGGGAAACAAAAGCTAGCTCTCCTTACAAGAAACGTACTCTGCTTTGGAGAAAAGAGCACTCTTCTACTCTACTGTGTTTCCTTTATGGCCAGAACAGTGAGCTTGCTCAGAACAAAAGAACTGTGCTTCCTACACACACGGCCATATCTACTTCAATTCTGCTTAGGAAACTGACAAGAACAGTAGATCCTCTTCAGTCCAATACACTGTACATGCTGGGAACAGATGCCAGTGCTATTTGCCCTGTGTATGTAAATGGGAGCGCAATAGTGACTCTTCTTACCAGAAAACAACTCTTGTTCGTAGGACTGCAAACTGCATGTGATTCAACTCCATTTAGGACAGGAAAACAAATGCTAGCTTGCCTTACAGGAAACACACTCTGCTTTTGAGAAAAGAGCACTCTTCTACTCTACTGTGTTTCCTTTAGGGCCAGAATAGTGAGCTTGCTCAGAACAAAAGAACTGTGCTTCCTACACACACGTCCATGTCTAGTTCAACTCTGCTTATGAAACTGACAAGAACAGTAGATCCTCCTCAGTCTAATACAGTGTACTTGCTGGGAACAGACGCCAGTGCTGTTTGCCCTGTGTATGACAATGGGAGCGCAATAGTGACTCTTCTTAGTAGAAAATAACTCTTGTTCGTAGAACCAGAAACTCCATGGGATTCAACTCCATTTAGGACTGGTAAACAAACACTAGCTCGCCTTACAAGAAACACGTTCTGCTTTCGAAAAAAGAGCACTCTTCTACTCTACTGTTTTTCCTATAGGGCCAGAACAGTGAGCTGGCTGGAACAAAAGAACTGTGCTTCCAACACACACGGGCAAAATCTAGTTCAACTCTGCTTAGGAAACTGACAAGAACAGTAGCTCCTCTTCAGTCCAATACACTGTACTTGCTGGGAACAGACGCGAGTGCTATTTGCACTGTGAACAGCAATGGGAGCACAATAGTGATTCTTCTTACCAGAAAACAACTCTTGCTCTAAGGACCAGAAACTGCATGTTATTCAACTCCATTTAGGACTGGGAAACAAACGCTAGCTCGCCTTACAAGAAACACGCTCTGCTTTTGAGAAAAGTGCACACTTCTACTCTACTGTGTTTCCTGTGGGGTACGAACAGTGTGCTTGCTCAGAACAAAAGAACTGTGCTTCCTACACACAAGTGCCATATCTAGTTCAACTCTGCTTAGGAAACTGACAAGCACAGTAGCTCCTCTTCAGTCCAATACACTGTACTTGCTGGTAACAGACGCCAGTGCTATTTGCACTGTGTATGACAATGGGAGCACAATAGTGACTCTTCTTACCACAAAACAATTCTTGCTTGTAGGAACAGAAACTGCATGTGATTCAACTCCATTTAGGACTGGGAAACAAACGCTAGCTCGCCTTACAAGAAACACACTCTGCTTTTGAGAAAAGAGCAATCTTCTACTCTACTGTGTTTCCTATAGGGCCAGAATAGTGAGCATGCTCAGAACAAAAGAACTGTGCTTCCTACACACACGGGCCATATCTAGTTCAATTCTGCGTAGGAAACTTACAAGAGCAGTAGAACCTCTTCAGTCTAATACACTGTACATGCTGGGAACATACGCCAGTGCTATTTGCCCTGTGTATGACAATGGGAGCACAATAGTGACTCTTCTTACCAGAAAACAACTCTTGCTCGTAGGACCAGAAACTGCATGTGATTAAACTCCATTTAGGACTGGGAAACAAATGCTATCTCGCCTTACAAGAAACACACTTTGCTTTTGAGAAAAGAGCAGTCTTCTACTCTACTGTTTTTTCTATGGGGTCCGAACAGTGAGCTTGCTCAGAACAAAAGAACTGTGCTTCCTACACACACAGGCCATATCTAGTTCAACTCTGCTTAGGAAACTGACAAGAACAGTAGCTCCTCTTCAGTCCAATACACTGTACTTGCTGGAACAGACGCGAGGGCTATTTGCACTGTGTATGGCAAAGGGAGCACAATGGTGACTCTTCTTACCAGAAAACAACTCTTGCTCATAGGACCAAAAACTGCATTTGATTCAACTCCAGTTAGGACTGAGAAACAAACGCTAGCTCACCTTACAAAAAACACACTCTGCTTTTGAAAAAAGAGCACTTTTCTACTCTACTTTGTTTCCTAGAGGGCCAGAACAGTGAGCTTGCTCAGAACAAAAGAACTGTGCTTCCTACACTTATGTGCCATATCTAGTTCAACTCTGCTTAGTAACCTGCCAAGAACAGTAGATCCTCTTCAGTCAAATACACTTTACTTGCTGGGAACAGACGCGAGTGCTATTTGCACTGTGTATGGCAATGGGAGCGCCAAAGTGACTTTCCTTACCAGAAAACAACTCTTGCTTTTAGGACCAGAAATGCATGTGACTCAACTCCATTTAAGACTGGGAAATAAACGCTAGCTCGCCTTACAATAAACACGCTCTGCTTTTGAGAACAGAGCACTATTCTACTCTACTGTGTTTCCTATGGGGTCCAAACAGTGAGCTTGCTCAGAACAAAAGAACTGTGCTTCCTACACACACGGGTCATATCTAGTTCAACTCTGCTTAGGAAACTGACAAGAACAGTAGCTCCTCTTCAGTCCAATACACTGTACTTGCTGGGAACAGACGCGAGTGCTATTTGCACTGTGTATGGCAATGGGAGCGCAATAGTGACTTTCCTTACCAGAAAACAACTCTTGCTCGTAGGACCAGAAACTGCATGTGATTCAAGTGCATTTAGGACTGGGAAACAAACGCTAGCTCGCCTTACAAGAAACACACTCTGCTTTTGAGGAAAGAGCACTCTTCTACTCTACTGTGTTTTCTATATGGCCAGAACAGTGAGCTTGCTGAGTAGAAAAGAACAGTGCTTCCTACACACATGGGCCATATCTTGTTCAACTCTGCTTAGGAACCTGACAAGAACAGTAGATCCTCTTCAGTCCAATACACTGTACATGCTAGGAACAGACGCCAGTGCTATTTGCCCAGTGTATGACAATTGGAGCGCAAAAGTGACTCTTATTACCAGAAAAAACTCTTGCTCATAGGACCAGAAACTGCATGTGATTCAACTCCATTTAGGACTGGGAAACAAACGATAGCTCGCCTTAGAAGAAACACACTCTGCTTTTGAGGAAAGAGCACTCTTCTACTCTACTGTGTTTCCTATAGGGCCAGAACAGTGAGCTTGCTGAGTAGAAAAGAACAGTGCTTCCTACACACACGGGCCATATCTAGTTCAACTCTGCTTAAAAAACTGACAAGAACAGTAGCTCCTCTTCAGACCAATACACTGTACTTGCGTTAAACAAACGCGAGTGCTATTTGTACTGTGTATGGCAATGGGAGCGCAATAGTGACTCTTCTTACCAGAAAACAACTCTTGCTCATAGGACCAGAAACTACATTTGATTCAACTCCATTTAGGACTGAGAAACAAATGCTAGCTCACCTTACAAGAAACACACTCTGCTTTTGAGAATAGGGCACACATCTACTCTACTGTGTTTCCTATGGGGTCTAAACAGTGAGCTTGCTCATAACAAAAGAACTGTGCTTCCTACACACACGGGTCATATCTAGTTCAACTCTGCTTAGGAAACTGACAAGAACAGTAGCTCCTCTTCAGTCCAATACACTGTACTTGCTGGGAACAGACGCGAGTGCTATTTGCACTGTGTATGGCAATGGGAGCGCAATAGTGACTCTTCTTAGCAGAAAACAACTCTTGCTTGTAGGATCAAAAACTGCATGTGATTCAACTCCATTTAGGACTGGGAAACAAACGCTAGATCTCCTTACAAGAAACATACTCTGCTTTTGAGAAAAGAGCACTCTTCTACTCTTCTGTGTTTCCTATAGGGCCAGAACAGTGAACTTGCTCAGAACAAAAGAACTGTGATTCCTATCACAGGGGCCATATCTATTTCAACTCTGCTTAGGAAACTGACAAGAACAGTAGCTCTTCTTCAGTCCAATACTCTGTACATGCTGGGAACAGACGCCATTGCTAATTGCACTGTGTATGGTAATGGGAGCTCAATAGTGACTCTTCTTACCAGAAAACAACCCTTGCTCGTAGGACTAGAAACTGCATGTGATTCAACTCCATTTAGGACTGGAAAACAAACGCTAGCTCGCCTTACAAGAAATACACTCTGCTTTAGAGAAATGAGCACTCTTCTACTCTACTGTGTTTCCTATATGGCCAGAACAGTGAGCTTGCTCAGAACAAAAGAACTGTGCTTCCTTCACACACGGCCATATTTAGTTCAATTCTGCTTAGGAAACTGAGAAGAACAGTAGCTCCTTTTCAGTCCAATACACTGTACTTGCTGGGAACAGATGGGAGGGCTATTTGCACTGTGTATGGCAATGGGAGCGCAATAGTGACTTTCCTTACCAGAAAACAACTCTTGCTCATAGGAACACAAACTGCATGTGATTCCACTCCATTTAGGAATGGGAAACAAACGCTAGCTTGCCTTAAAAGAAACACACTCTGCTTTTGAGAAAAAAGCACTCTTCTACTCTACTGTGTTTCCTATGGGGTCCGAACAGTGAGCTTGCTCAGAACAAAAAAACTGTGCTTCCTACACACACGGCCATATCTAGTTCAAGTCTGCTTATGAACCTGACAAGAACAATAGATCCTCTTCAGCCCAATACACTGTACTTGCTGCGAACAGACGCCAGTGCTATTTGTCCTGTGTATGGCAATGGCAGCGCAATAGTGACTCTTTTTACCAGAAAACAACTCTTGCTCGTAGTACCAGAAACTGCATGGGATTCAACTCCATTTAGGACTGCGAAACAAATGCTAGCTCGCCTTACAAGTAACACACTCTGCTTTAGAGAAAAGAGCACTCTTCTGCTCTACTGTGTTTCCTATGGGGTCCAAACAGTGAGCTTGCAAAGAACAAAAGAACTGTGCTTCCTACAAACATGGATCATATCTAGTTCAACTCTGCTTAGGAAACTGACAAGAACAGTAGCATCTATCCAGTCCAATACACTGTACTTGCTGGGAACAGACGCGGGTGCTATTTGCACTGTGTAAGCAAATGGGAGCGCAATGTGACTTTCCTTACCAGAAAAGAACTCTTGTTCGTAGGACCTGAAACTGCATGTGATTCAACTCCATTTAGGACTAGGAAACAAACGCTAGCTCGCCTTACAAGAACACACTCTGCTTTAGAGAAAAGAGCACTCTTCTACTCTACTGTGTTTCCTATAGGGCCAGAACAGTGAGCTTGCTCAGAACATAAGAACTGTGCTTCCTACACACGGGCCATATCTA
This sequence comes from Peromyscus eremicus, assembly GCF_949786415.1. NCBI lineage: Eukaryota > Metazoa > Chordata > Mammalia > Rodentia > Cricetidae > Peromyscus > Peromyscus eremicus. The sequence continues at coordinate 65,214 of NW_026734855.1, read as the reverse complement.
CTTCAACTCTGCTTAGGAAACTGACAAGAAAAGTAGCTCCTCTTTAGTCCGATACACTGTACTTGCTGGGAACAGACGCGAGTGCTATTTGCACTGTGTATGGCAATGGGAGCGCAATAGTGACTTTCCTTACCAGAAAACAACTCTTGCTCATAGGACCAGAATCTGCATGTGACTCCACTCCATTTAGGAATGGGAAACAAATGCTAGCTCGCCTTACAAGAAACACACTCTGCTTTAGAGAAAAGAGCACTCTTCTAGTCTACTGTGTTTCCTATAGGGCCAGAACAGTGAGCTTGCTCAGAACAAAAGAACTGTGCTTCCTACACACACGGCCATATCTAGTTCAACTCTGCTTAGGAACCTGACAAGAACAGTAGATCCTCTTCAGTCCAATACACTGTACTTGCTGGGAACAGACTCCAGTGCTATTTGTCCTGTGTATGGCAATGGCAGCGCAATAGTGACTCTTCTTACCAGAAAACAACTCTTGCTCGTAGTACCAGAAACTGCATGTGATTCAACTCCATTTAGGCCTGGGAAACACACTCTAGCTCGCTTTACAAGAAACACACTCTGCTTTTGAGAAAAGAGCACTCTTCTACTCTACTGTGCTTCCTATAGGGCCAGAACAGTGAGCTTGCTCAGAAAAAAAGAACTGTGCTTCCTACACACGGGCCATATCTAGTTCAACTCTGCTTAGGAAACTGATAAGAACAGTAGCTCCTCTTCAGACCGATACACTGTACTTGCTGGGAACAGACGCGAGTGCTATTTGCATTGTGTATGGCAATGGGAGCGCAATTGTGACTTTCCTTACCAGAAAACAACTGTTGCTCGTAGGACCAGAAACTGCATGTGATTCAACACCATTTAGGACTGGGAAACAAACGCTAGCTTGCCTTACAAGAAACACACTCTGCTTTTGAGAAAAGAGCACTCATCTACTCTACTGTGTTTCCTATGGGGTCCGAACAGTGAGCTTGCGCAGAACAAACGAACTGTGCTTCCTACACACACGGCCATATCTAGTTCAAGTCTGCTTAGGAACCTGACAAGAACAGCAGATCCTCTTCAGTCCAATACACTGTACTTGCTGGGAACAGACGCCAGTGCTATTTGTCCTGTGTATGGCAATGGTAGCACAATTGTGACTCTTCTTACCATAAAACAACTCTTGCTCGTAGGACCACAAACTGCATGTGATTCAACTCCATTTAGGACTGGGAAACAAACGCTAGCTCGCCTTACAAGAAACACACTCTGCATTAGAGAAAAGAGCACTCTTCTACTCTACTGCGTTTCCTATAGGGCCAGAACAGTGAGCTTGCTCAGAACAAAAGTACTGTGCTTCCTACACATGGGCCATATCTAGTTCAACTCTGCTTAGGAACCTGACAAGAACAGTAGCTCCTCTTCAGTCTGATACACTGTACTTGCTGGGAACAGACGCGAGTGCTATTTGCACTGTGTATGGCAATGGGAGCACAATAGTGACTTTCCTTACCAGAAAACAACTCTTGCTCGTAGTACCAGAAACTGCATGTGATTCAACTCCATTTAGGACTGGGAAACAAATGCCAGCTCACCTTACATGAAACACACTCTGCTTTTGAGAAAAGAGCACTCTTCTACTCTACTGTGTTTCCTATGGGGTCCGAACAGTGAGCTTGCTCAGAACAAAAGAACTATGCTTCCTACACATACGTGCCATATCTAGTTCAACTCTGCTTAGGAAACTGACAAGAACAGTAGCTACTCTTCAGTCCAATACACTTTACTTGCGAGGAACAGACGCGAGTGTTATTTGCACTGTGTATGGAAATTGGACCACAATAGTGACTCGTCTTACCAGAAAACAACTCTTGCTCGTAGGACCAAAAACTACATGGGACTCAACTCCGTTTAGGACTGGGAAACAAACGCTAGCTCGACTTCCAAGAAACACACTCTGCTTTTGAGAAAAGAGCACTCTTCTACTCTACTGTGCTTCCTATAGGGCCAGAACAGTGAGCTTGCTCAGAAAAAAAGAACTGTGGATCCTACACACACGGGCCATACCTAGTTCAACTCTTCTTAGGAAACTGAGAAGAACAGTAGCTCCTCTTCATTCCAATACACTGTACTTGCTGGGAACAGACGGGAGGGCTATTTTCACTGTGTATGGCAATGGGAGCGCAATAGTGACTTTCTTTACCAGAAAACAACTCTTGCTCGTAGGACCAGAAACTGCATGTGATTCCACTCCATTTAGGACTGGGAAACAAACGGTAGCTCGCCTTACAAGAAACACACTCTGCTTTAGAGAAAAGAGCACTCTTCTACTCTAATGTGTTTCCAATGGGGTCCAAACAGTGAGCTTACTCAAAACAAAAGAATTGTGCTTCGTACATACACGGACCATATCTAGTTCAACTCTGCTTAGTAAACTGACAAGAACAGTAGCTCCTATTCAGTCCAATACACTGTACATGCTGGGAAAAGACGCCAGTGCTATTTGCCTTGTGTAGGGCAATGGGAGCACAATAGTGACTTTCCTTACCATAAAACAACTCTTGCTCGTAGGACCAGAAACTCCATGTGATTCAACGCTATTTAGGTCTGGGAAACAAACGCTAGCTCGCCTTACAAGAAACACACTCTGCTTTTGAGAAAAGAGCACTCTTCTACTCTACTGTGTTTCCTATTGAGTCCGAACACTGAACTTGCTCAGAACGAAAGAACTGTGCTTCCTACACACATGGCCATATCTAGTTCAGTTCTGCTTAGGAACCTGACAAGAACAGTAGATCCTCTTCAGTCCAATACACTGTACTTGCTGGGAACAGACGCCAGTGCTATTTGTCCTGTGTATGGCAATGGCAGCGCAAAAATGACTCTTCTTACCATAAAACAACCCTTGCTCGTAGTACTAGAACTGCATGTGATTCAACTCCATTTAGGACTGGAAAACAAACGCTAGCTCGCCTTACAAGAAACACACTCTGCTTTAGAGAAAAGAGCATTCTTCTACTCTACTGTGTTTCCTATATGGCCAGAACAGTGAGCTTGCTCAGAACAAAAGAACTGTGCTTCCTTCACACACGGCCATATTTAGTTCAATTCTGCTTAGGAAACTGAGAAGAACAGTAGCTCCTTTTCAGTCCAATACACTGCACTTGCTGGGAACAGATGGGAGGGCTATTTGCACTGTGTATGGCAATGGGAGCGCAATAGTGACTTTCCTTACCAGAAAACAACTCTTGCTCATAGGAACACAAACTGCATGTGATTCCACTCCATTTAGGAATGGGAAACAAACGCTAGCTTGCCTTAAAAGAAACACACTCTGCTTTTGAGAAAAAAGCACTCTTCTACTCTACTGTGTTTCCTATGGGGTCCGAACAGTGAGCTTACTCAGAACAAAAAAACTGTGCTTCCTACACACACGGCCATATCTAGTTCAAGTCTGCTTATGAACCTGACAAGAACAATAGATCCTCTTCAGCCCAATACACTGTACTTGCTGCGAACAGACGCCAGTGCTATTTGTCCTGTGTATGGCAATGGCAGCGCAATAGTGACTCTTTTTACCAGAAAACAACTCTTGCTTGTAGTACCAGAAACTGCATGGGATTCAACTCCATTTAGGACTGCGAAACAAATGCTAGCTCGCCTTACAAGTAACACACTCTGCTTTAGAGAAAAGAGCACTCTTCTGCTCTACTGTGTTTCCTATGGGGTCCAAACAGTGAGCTTGCAAAGAACAAAAGAACTGTGCTTCCTACAAACATGGATCATATCTAGTTCAACTCTGCTTAGGAAACTGACAAGAACAGTAGCATCTATCCAGTCCAATACACTGTACTTGCTGGGAACAGACGCGGGTGCTATTTGCACTGTGTAAGCAAATGGGAGCGCAATGTGACTTTCCTTACCAGAAAAGAACTCTTGTTCGTAGGACCTGAAACTGCATGTGATTCAACTCCATTTAGGACTAGGAAACAAACGCTAGCTCGCCTTACAAGAAACACACTCTGCTTTAGAGAAAAGAGCACTCTTCTACTCTACTGTGTTTCCTATAGGGCCAGAACAGTGAGCTTGCTCAGAACATAAGAACTGTGCTTCCTACACACGGGCCATATCTACTTCAACTCTGCTTAGGAAACTGACAAGAAAAGTAGCTCCTCTTTAGTCCGATACACTGTACTTGCTGGGAACAGACGCGAGTGCTATTTGCACTGTGTATGGCAATGGGAGCGCAATAGTGACTTTCCTTACCAGAAAACAACTCTTGCTCATAGGACCAGAATCTGCATGTGACTCCACTCCATTTAGGAATGGGAAACAAATGCTATCTCGCCTTAAAAGAAACACACTCTGCTTTTGAGAAAAAAGCACTCTTCTACTCTACTGTGTTTCCTATGGGGTCCGAACAGTGAGCTTGCTCAGAAAAAAAAAGTGTGCTTCCTACACACACGGCCATATCTAGTTCAAGTCTGCTTAGGAACCTGACAAGAACAGTAGATCCTCTTCAGCCCAATACACTGTACTTGCTGCGAACAGATGCTAGTGCTATTTGTCCTGTGTATGGCAATGGCAGTGCAATAGTGACTCTTCTTACCATAAAACAACTCTTGCTGGTAGGAACAGAAACTGCATGGGATTCAACTCCATTTAGGACTGCGAAACAAACGCTAGCACGCCTTACAAGAAATACACTCTGCTTTAGAGAAAAGAGCACTCTTCTACTCTACTGTGTTTCCTATGGGGTCCAAACAGTGAGCTTGCAAAGAACAAAAGAACTGTGCTTCCTACAAACACGGATCATATCTAGTTCAACTCTGCTTAGGAAACTGACAAGAACTTTAGCACCTATCCAGTCCAATACACTGTACTTGCTGGGAACAGACGCAAGTGCTATTTGCACTGTGTATGGCAATGGGAGCGCAATGTGACTTTCCTTACCAGAAAAGAACTCTTGATCGTAGGACCTGAAACTGCATGTGATTCAACTCCATTTAGGACTAGGAAACAAACGCTAGCTCGCCTTACAAGAAACACACTCCGCTTTTGAGAAAAGAGCACTCTTCTTCTCTACTGTGTTTCCTATAGGGCCAGAACAGTGAGCTTGCTCAGAACATAAGAACTGTGCTTCCTACACACAAGGGCCATATCAAGTTCAACTCTGCTTAGGAACCTGACAAGAACAGTAGCTCCTCTTCATTCCAATACACTGTACTTGCTGGGAACAGACGCATGTGCTATTTGCACTGTGTATGGCAATGGGAGCGCAATAGTGACTTTCCTTTCCAGAAAACAACTCTTGCTCGTAGGACCAGAAACTGCATGTGATTCCACTCCATTAAGGCTGGAAACAAACGCAAGGTCGCCTTACAAGAAACACACTCTGCTTTTGAGAAAAGAGCACTCTTCTACTCTACTGTGCTCCCTATGGGGTCCGAACAGTGAGCTTGCTCAGAACAAAAGAACTGTGCTTCGTACACATGACCATATCTAGTTCAAATCTGTTTAGGAACCTGACAAGAACAGTAGATCCTCTTCAGTCCAATATAATGTACTTGCAGGGAACAGACGCCAGTTCTATTTGTCCTGTGTATGGCAATGGCAGCGCAATAGTGACTCTTCTTACCATAAAAAAACTCTTGCTCATAGGACCAGAAACTGCAAGTGTTTCAACTCCATTTAGGACTGGGAAACAAAAGCTAGCTCACCTTACAAGAAACACGCTCTGCTTTAGAGAAAAGAGCACTCTTCTAGTCTACTGTGTTTCCTATAGGGCCAGAACACTGAGCTTGCTCAGAACAAAAGAACTGTGCTTACTACACACGGGACATATCTAGTTCAACTCTGCTTAGGAACCTGACAAGAACAGTAAATCCTCTTCAGTCCAATACACTGTACTTGCTGGGAACAGACTCCAGTGCTATTTGTCCTGTGTATGGCAATGGCAACGCAATAGTGACTCTTCTTACCAGAAAACAACTCTTGCTCGTAGTACCAGAAACTGCATGTGATTCAACTCCATTTAGGACTGGGAAACAAATGCTAGCTCGCCTTACAAGAAACACACTCTGCTTTTGAGAAAAATGCACTCTTCTACTCTACTGTGTTTCCTATGGGGTTCGAAATGTGAGCTTGCTCAGAACAAAAGAACTGTGCTTCCTACACACCCGGGCCATATCTTGTTCAATTCTGCTTAGGAAACTGACAAGAACAGTAGAAACTCTTCAGTCCAATAGACTGTACATGCTGGGAACAGACGCCAGTGCTATTTGCCCTGAGTGTGGCAATGGGAGCACAATAGTGACTCTTCTTCCCAGAAAACAACAGTTGCTCGTATGACCAGAAACTGCATGTGATTCAACTCCATTTAGGACTGGGAAACAAACGCTAGCTCCCCTTACAAGAAACACACTCTGCTTTAGAGAAAAGAGCACTCTTCTACTCTACTGTGTTTCCTATGGGGTCCAAACAGTGAGCTTGCTCAGAACAAAAGAACTGTGCTTCCTACACACACGGCCATATCTAGTTCAACTCTGCTTAGTAAACTGACAAGAACAGTAGCTCCTATTCAGTCCAATACACTGTACTTGCTGGGAAAAGACCCGAGTGCTATTTGCCTTGTGTAGGGCAATGGGAGCACAATAGTGACTTTCCTTTCCATAAAACAACTCTTGCTCATAGGACCAGAAACTGCATGTGATTCAACTCCATTTAGGTCTGGGAAACAAATGCTAGCTCGCCTTACATGAAACACACTCTGCTTTTGAGAAAAGTGCACTCTTCTACTGTACTGTGTTTCTATGGGGTCCGAACTGTGAGCTTGCTCAGAACAAAGAACTGTGCTTCCTACACACAAGGGCCATATCTAGTTCAACTCTGCTTAGGAAACTGACAAGAACAGTAGATCCTCTTCAGTCCAATACACTGTACTTGCGGGGAAGAGACACGAGTGCTATTTTCATTGTGTATGGCAATTAGAGCACAATAGTGACTCGTCTTACCAGAAAACAACTCTTGCTCGTAGGACAAAAAACTGCATGTGACTCAACTCCATATAGGACTGGGAAACAAACGCTAGCTCACCTTACAAGAAACACACTCTGCTTTTGAGAAAAGAGCACTCATCTACTCTACTGTGTTTCCTATGGAGTCCAAACACTGAACTTGCTCAGAACAAAAGAACTGTGCTTCCTACACACATGGCCATATCTAGTTCAATTCTGCTTAGGAACCTGACAAGAACAGTAGATCCTCTTCAGTCCAATACACTGTACTTGCTGGGAACAGACGCCAGTGCTATTTGTCCTGTGTATGGCAATGGCAGCGCAAAAGTGACTCTTCTTACCATAAACCAACTCTTGCTCGTAGGACTAGAAACTGCATGTGATTCAACTCCATTTAGGACTGGGAAACAAACGCTAGCTTGCCTTACAAGAAACACACTCTGCTTTAGAGAAAAGAGCACTCTTCTACTCTACTGTGTTTCCTATAGGGCCAGAACAGTGAGCTTGCCTAGAACAAAAGAGCTGTGCTTCCTACACACGGGCCATAACTAGTTCCACTCTGCTTAGGAAACTGACAAGAACAGTAGCTCCTCTTCAGTCCGATACAATGTACTTGCTGGGAACAGATGCGAGTGCTATTTGCACTGTGTATGGCAATGGGAGCGCAATAGTGACTTTCCTTACCAGAAAACAACTCTTGCTCATAGGACCAGAAACTGCATGTGATTCCACTCCATTTAGGACTGGGAAACAAACGGTAGCTCGCCTTTCAAGTAACACACTGTGCTTTAGAGAAAAGAGCACTCTTCTACTCTACGGTGTTTCCTATGGGGTCCAAACAGTGAGCTTGTTCAGAACAAAAGAACTGTGCTTCCTACACACACGAGCCATATGTAGTTCAACTGTGCTTAGTAAACTGAGAAGAACAGTAGCTCCTCTTCTTTCCAATACACTGTACTTGCTGGGAACAGATGGGAGGGCTATTTGCACTGTGTATGGCAATGGGAGCACAATAGTGACTTTCCTTACCAGAAAACAACTCTTGCTCGTAGGAACACAAACTGCATGTGATTCCACTCCATTTAGGAATGGGAAACAAACGCTAGCTCGCCTAAAAAGAAACACACTCTGCTTTTGAGAAAAAAGCACTCTTCTACTCTACTGTGTTTCCTATGGGGTCCGAACAGTGAGCTTGCTCAGAACAAAAAAACTGTGCTTCCTACACACATGGCCATATCTAGTTCAAGTCTGCTTAGGAACCTGACAAGAACAATAGATCCTCATTAGCCCAATATACTGTACTTGCTGCGAACAGACGCCAGTGCTATTTGTCCTGTGTATGGCAATGGCAGCGCAATAGTGACTCTTTTTACCCGAAAACAACTCTTGCTCGTAGTAAAAGAAACTGCATGGGATTCAACTCCATTTAGGACTGCGAAACAAACGCTAGCTCGCCTTACAAGTAACACACTCTGCTTTAGAGAAAAGAGCACTCTTCTGCTCTACTGTGTTTCCTATGGGGTCCAAACAGTGAGCTTGCAAAGAACAAAAGAACTGTGCTTCCTACAAACACGGATCATATCTAGTTCAACTCTGCTTAGGAAATTGTCAAGAACAGTAGCACCTATCCAGTCCAATACAATGTACTTGCTGGGAACAGACACGAGTGCTATTTGCACTGTGTATGGCAATGGGAGCGCAATGAGACTTTCCTTACCAGAAAAGAACTCTTGTTCGTAGGACCTGAAATTGCATGTGATTCAACTCCATTTAGGACTAGGAAACAAACGCTAGATCGCCTTACAAGAAACACACTCTGCTTTTGAGAAAAGAGCACTCTTCTACTCTACTGTGTTTCCTATAGGGCCAGAACAGTGAGCTTGCTCAGAACAAAAGAACTGTGCTTCCTACACACACGGGCCATATCTACTTCAACTCTGCTTAGGAAACTGACAAGAAAAGTAGCTCCTCTTCAGTCCGATACACTGTACTTGCTGGGAACAGACGCGAGTGCTATTTGCACTGTGTATGGCAATGGGAGCGCAATAGTGACTTTCCTTACCAGAAAACAACTCTTGCTCATAGGACCAGAAACTGCATGTGATTCACTCCATTTAGGACTGGGAAACAAACGCTAGCTCGCCTTACAAGAAACACACTCTGCTTTTGAGAAAAGCACACTCTTCTACTCTACTGTTTCCTATGTGTTCCGAACAGTGAGCTTGCTCATAAAAAAAAAACTGTGCTTCGAACAAACACGGCCATATCTAGTTCAAGTCTGCTTAGGAACCTGACAAGAACAGTAGATCCTCTTCAATCCGATACACTGTACTTGCTGCGAAAAGACGCCAGTGCTATTTGGCCTGTGTATGGCAATGGCAGCGCAATAGTGACTCTTCTTAGCAGAAAACAACTCTTGTTTGTAGGACCAGAAACTGCATGTGATTCAACTCCATTTGGACTTGGAAACAAACGCTAGCTCGCCTTACAAGAAACACACTCTGCTTTTGAGAAAAGTGCACTCTTCTACTCTACTATGTTTCCTATAGGGCCAGAACAGTGAGCTTGCTCAGAACAAAAGAACTGTGCTTCCTACACACACGGCCATATCTAGTTCAACTCTGCTTAGGAACCTGACAAGAACAGTAGATCCTCTTCAGTCCAATACACTGTACTTGCTCGGAACAGACGCGAGTGCTATTTGCACTGTGTATGGCAATTGGAGCACAATAGTGACTCGTCTTACCAGAAAACAACTCTTGCTCGTAGGACAAAAAACTGCATGTGACTCAACTCCATTTAGGACTGGGAAACAAATGCTAGCTCGCCTTCCAAAAACACACTCTGCTTTTGAGAAAAGAGCACTCTTCTACTCTACTGTGTTTCCTATGTGTTCCGAACAGTGAGCTTGCTCAGAACAAAAAAACTGTGCTTCCTACACACACGTCCATATCTAGTTCAAGTCTGCTTAGGAAACTGACAAGAACAGTAGCTCCTATTCAGTCTGATACACTGTACTTGCTGGGAACAGACGCGAGTGCTATTTTCACTGTATATGGCATTTGGAGCGCAACAGTGACTCTTCTTACCAGAAAACAACTCTTGCTCGTAGGACAAAAAACTGCATGTGACTCAACTCCATTTAGGACTGGGAAACAAACGCGAGCTCGCCTTACAAGAAACACACTCTGCTTTTAAGAAAAGTGCACTCTTCTACTCTACTGTGTTTCCTATAGGGCCAGAACAGTGAGCTTGCTCAGAACATAAGAACTGTGCTTCCTACACACACGGGCCATATCTAGTTCAACTCTGCTTAGGAACCTGACAAGAACAGTAGCTCCTCTTCAGTCTGATACACTGTACTTGCTGGGAACAGACGCATGTGCTATTTGCACTGTGTATGGCAATGGGAGCGCAATAGTGACTTTCCTTACCAGAAAACAACTCTTGCTCATAGGACCAGAAACTGGATGTGATTCCACTCCATTTAGGACTGGGAAACAAACGCTAGCTTGCCTTACAAGAAACACACTCTGCTTTAGAGAAAAGAGCACTCTTCTACTCTACTGTTTCCTATGTGTTCCGAACAGTGAGCTTGCTCAGAACAAAAAAACTGTGCTTCCTACAAACATTGCCACATCTAGTTCAAGTCTGCTTAGGAACCTGAGAAGAACAGTAGATCCTCTTCAGTCTGATACACTGTACTTGCTGGGAACAGACGGGAGGGCTATTTGCACTGTGTATGGCAATGGGAGCGCAATAGTGACTTTCCTTACCAGAAAACAACTCTTGTTCGTAGGACCAGAAACTGCATGTGATTCAACTCCATTTAGGACTGGGAAACAAATGCTAGCTCGCCTTACATGAAACAAACTCTGCTTTTGAGAAAAGAGCACTCTTCTACTCTACTGTGTTTCCTATGTGTTCCGAACAGTGAGCTTGCTCAGAAAAAAAAAAACTGTGCTTCCTACACACACGGCCATATCTAGTTCAAGTCTGCTCAGGAAACTAACAAGAACAGTAGCTCCTATTCAGTCTGATACACTGTATTTGCTGGGAACAGACGCGAGTGCTATTTGCACTGCATATGGCATTTGGAGCGCAACAGTGACTCTTCTTACCAGAAAACAACTCTTGCTCGTAGGACAAAAAACTTCATGTGACTCAACTCCATTTAGGACTGGGAAACCAATGAGAGTTCGACTTCCAAAAATACACTCTGCTTTTGAGAAAAGAGCACTCTTCTACTCTACTGTGTTTCCTATGTGTTCCGAACAGTGAGCTTGCTCAGAACAAAAAAACTGTGCTTCCTACACACACGTCCATATCTAGTTCAAGTCTGCTTAGGAAACTGACAAGAACAGTAGCTCCTATTCAGTCTGATACACTGTACTTGCTGGGAACAGACGCGAGTGCTATTTTCACTGTATATGGCATTTGGAGCGCAACAGTGACTCTTCTTACCAGAAAACAACTCTTGCTCGTAGGACAAAAAACTGCATGTGACTCAACTCCATTTAGGACTGGGAAACAAACGCGAGCTCGCCTTACAAGAAACACACTCTGCTTTTAAGAAAAGTGCACTCTTCTACTCTACTGTGTTTCCTATAGGGCCAGAACAGTGAGCTTGCTCAGAACATAAGAACTGTGCTTCCTACACACACGGGCCATATCTAGTTCAACTCTGCTTAGGAACCTGACAAGAACAGTAGCTCCTCTTCAGTCTGATACACTGTACTTGCTGGGAACAGACGCATGTGCTATTTGCACTGTGTATGGCAATGGGAGCGCAATAGTGACTTTCCTTACCAGAAAACAACTCTTGCTCATAGGACCAGAAACTGCATGTGATTCCACTCCATTTAGGACTGGGAAACAAACGCTAGCTTGCCTTACAAGAAACACACTCTGCTTTAGAGAAAAGAGCACTCTTCTACTCTACTGTTTCCTATGTGTTCCGAACAGTGAGCTTGCTCAGAACAAAAAAACTGTGCTTCCTACAAACATTGCCACATCTAGTTCAAGTCTGCTTAGGAACCTGAGAAGAACAGTAGATCCTCTTCAGTCTGATACACTGTACTTGCTGGGAACAGACGGGAGGGCTATTTGCACTGTGTATGGCAATGGGAGCGCAATAGTGACTTTCCTTACCAGAAAACAACTCTTGTTCGTAGGACCAGAAACTGCATGTGATTCAACTCCATTTAGGACTGGGAAACAAATGCTAGCTCGCCTTACATGAAACACACTCTGCTTTTGAGAAAAGAGCACTCTTCTACTCTACTGTGTTTCCTATGTGTTCCGAACAGTGAGCTTGCTCAGAAAAAAAAAACTGTGCTTCCTACACACACGGCCATATCTAGTTCAAGTCTGCTCAGGAAACTGACAAGAACAGTAGCTCCTATTCAGTCTGATACACTGTATTTGCTGGGAACAGACGCGAGTGCTATTTGCACTGTATATGGCATTTGGAGCGCAACAGTGACTCTTCTTACCAGAAAACAACTCTTGCTCGTAGGACAAAAAACTTCATGTGACTCAACTCCATTTAGGACTGGGAAACCAATGAGAGTTCGACTTCCAAAAATACACTCTGCTTTTGAGAAAAGAGCACTCTTCTACTCTACTGTGTTTCCTATGTGTTCCGAACAGTGAGCTTGCTCAGAACAAAAAAACTGTGCTTCCTACTAACATTGCCACATCTAGTTCAAGTCTGCTTAGGAACCTGACAAGAACAGTAGATCCTCTTCAGTCCAATACACTGTGCTCCTGGGAACAGACAACAGTACTATTTGTCCTGTGTATGGCAATGGCAGCACAATAGTGACTCTTCTTACCATAAAACAACTCTTGCTCGTAGGACCAGAAACTGCATGTGATTCAACTCCATTTAGGACTGGGAAACAAACGCTAGCTCTCCTTACAAGAAACACACTCTGCTTTAGAGAAAAGAGCACTCTTCTACTCTACTGTGTTTCCTATAGGGCCAGAACAGTGAGCTTGCTCAGAACAAAAGAACTGTGCTTCCTACACACACCGACCATATCTAGTTCAACTCTGTTTAGGAAACTGACAAGAACAGTAGCTCCACTTCAGTCCGATACACTGTATTTGCTGGGAACAGACGCGAGTGCTATTTGCACTGTGTATGGCAATGGGAGCTCAATAGTTACTTTCCTTACCAGAAAACAACTCTTGCTCGTAGGAACAGAAACTGCATGGGATTCAACTCCATTTAGGACTGGGAAACAAACGCTAGCTCGCCTTACAAGAAACACACTCTGCTTTAGAGAAAAGAGCACTCTTCTACTCTACTGTGTTCCCTATGGGGTCTGAACAGTGAGCTTGCTCAGAACAAAGAAACTGTGCTTCCTACACACAAGGCCATATCTAGTTCAAGTCTGATTAGGAACCTTACAAGAACAGTAGATCCTCTTTTGTCCAATACACTGTACTTGCTTGGAAAAGACGCCAGTGCTATTTGTCCTGTGTATGGCAATGGCAGCGCAATAGTGACTCTTCTTACCAGAAAACATCTTTGCTTGAAGGACCAGAAACTCCATGTGATTCAACTCCATTTAGGACTGGGAAACAAACGCTAGCTCGCCTTACAAGAAACACACTCTGCTTTTGAGAAAAGAGCACTCTTCTACTCTATTGTGTTTCCTATGGGGTCCAAACAGTGAGCTTGCTCAGAACAAAAGAACTGTGCTTCCTACACACACGGACCATATCTATTTCAAGTCTGCTTAGGAAACTGACAAGAACAGTAGCTCCTATTCAGTCCGATACACTGTACTTGCTGGGAACAGACACGAGTGCTATTTGCACTGTATATGGCATTTGGAGCGCAACAGTGACTCTTCTTACCAGAAAACAACTCTTGCTCGTCAGACCAGAAACTGCATGTGATTCCACTCCATTTAGGACTGGGAAACAAACGCTAGCTCGCCTTACAAGAAACACACTCTGCTTTAGAGAAAAGAGCACTCCTCTACTCTACTGTTTTTCCTATGGGGTCCAAACAGTGAGCTTGCTCAGAACAAAAGAACTGTGCTTCCTACACACACGGACCATATCTAGTTCAGCTCTGCTTAGGAAACTGACAAGAACAGTAGCTCCTCTTCATTCCAATACATTGTACTTGCTGGGAACAGACGCCAGTGCTATTTGTCCTGTGTAGGGCAATGGCAGCGCAATATTGACTCTTCTTACCAGAAAAAAACTCTTGCTCGTCGGACCAGAAACTGCATGGGATTCAACTCCATTTAGCACTGGGAAAAAAATGCTAGCTTGCCTTACATGAAACACACTTTGCTTTTGAGAAAAGAGCACTCTTCTACTCTACTGAGTTTCCTATGGGTTCCAAACTGTGAGCTTGCTCAGAACAAAAGAACTGTGCTTCCTACACATGGGCCATATCTAGTTCAAGTCTGCTTAGGAACCTGACAAGAACAGTAGATCCTCTTCAGTCCAATACACTGTACTTGCTGGGAAGAGACGCCAGTGCTATTTGTCCTGTGTATGGCAATGGCAGCGCAATAGTGACTCTTCTTACCATAAAACAACTCTTGCTCGTAGGACCAGAAACTGCATGTGATTCAACTTCATTTAAGACTAGGAAACAAACTCTAGCTCGCCTTACAAGAAACACACTCTGCTTTTGAGAATAGAACACTCATCTACTCTACTCTGTTTCCTATGGGGTCCAAACAGTGAGCTTCCTCAGAACAAAAAAAAGTGCTTCCTACACACACCTCCACACCTAGTTCAATTCTGATTAGGAACCTGACAAGAACAGTAGATCCTCTTCAGTCCAATACACTGTACATGCTGGGAACAGACGCGTGTGCAATTTGCCCTTTGTATGACAATGGGAGCACAATAGTGACTCTTCTTACCAGAAAACAACTCTTGCTCGTAGGACCAGAAACTGCATGTGATTCATCTCCTTTAGGAGTGGGAAACAAACACTAACTCGACTTACAAGAAACACACTCTGATTTAGAGAAAAAAGCACTCTTCTACTCTATTGTGTTTCCAAAGAGGTCCAAACAGTGAACTTGCTCAGAACAAAAGAACTGTGCTTCCTACACACACGGCCATACCTAGTTCAATTCTGCTTAGGAACCTGACAAGAACAGTAGATCCTCTTCAGTCCAATACACTGTACTGCTGGGAACAGACAACAGTGCTATTTGTCCTGTGTATGGCAACGGCAGCACAATAGTGACTCTTCTTACCAGAAAAAAACTCTTGCTCGTAGGACGAGAAACTGCATGGGATTCAACTCCATTTAGGACTGGGAAACGAACGCTAGCTCGCCTTACAAGAAACACACTCTGCTTTTGAGAAAAGAGCACTCTTCTACTCTACTGTGTTTCCTATGGGGTCAAAACAGTGAGCTTGCTCAGAACAAAAGAACTGTGCTTCCTACAGACACGGGCCATATCTCGTTCAACTCTGCTTAGGAAACTGACAAGAACAGTAGCTCCTCTTCAGTCCGATACACTGTACTTGCTGGGAACAGACGCGAGTGCTATTTGCACTGTCTATGGCAATGGGAGCACAATAGTGACTTCCTTACCAGAAAACAACTCTTGCTCGTAGGACCAGAAACTGCATGTGATTCAACTCCATTTAGGACTGGGAAACAAATGCTAGCTCGCCTTACAAGAAACACACTCTGCTTTTGAGAAAAGAGCACTCTTCTACTCTACTGTGTTTCCCATAGGGCCAGAACAGTGAGCTTGCTGAGAACAAAAGAACAGTGCATCCTACACACACGGACCATTTCTAGTTCAACTCTGCTTAGGAAACTGACAAGAACAGTAGCTCCTATTCAGTCCAATACACTGTACTTGCTGGGAATAGACGCGAGTGCTATTTGCACTGTGTATGGCAATTGGAGCACAATAGTGACTCCTCTTACCAGAAAACAACTCTTGCTCGTAGGACAAAAAACTGCATGTGACTCAACTCCATTTAGGACTGGGAAACAAACGCTAGCTCACCTTACAAGAAACACACTCTGCTTTTGAGAAAAGAGCACTCTTCTACTCTACTGTGTTTCCTGTAGGGCCAGAACAGTGAGCTTGCTCAGAACAAAAGAACTGTGCTTCCTACACACACGGCCATATCTAGTTCAATTCTGATTAGGACCCTGACAAGAACAGCAGATCCTCTTCAGTCCAATACACTGTACTTGCTGGGAACATACGCCAGTGCTATTTGTCCTGTGTATGGCAATGGCAGCGCAATAGTGACTATTCTTACCATAAAACAACTCTTGCTCGTAGGACCAGAAACTGCATGTGATTCAACTCCATTTAGGACTGGGAAACAAACTCTAGCTCGCCTTACAAGAAACACACTCTGCTTTAGAGAAAAGAGCACTCTTCTCCTCTACTGTGTTTCTTATAGGGCCAGAACAGTGAGGTTGCTCAGAACAAAAAACTGTGCTTCCTACACACAGACCATATCTAGTTCAACTCTGCTTAGGAAACTGACAAGAACAGTAGCTCATCTTCAGTCCGATACACTGTGCTTGCTGTGAACAGACACGAGTGCTATTTGCACTGTGTTTTCCAATGGGAGCACAATAGTGACTTCCTTACCAGAAAACAACTCTTGCTTGTAAGACCAGAAACTGCATGTGATTCAACTCCATTTAGGACTGGGAAACAAACGCTAGCTCGCCTTACAAGAAACACACTCTGCTTTTGAGAAAATAGCACTCTTCTACTCTACTGTATTTCCTTTAGGGCCAGAACAGTGAGCTTGCTGAGACAAAAGAACTGTGCTACCTACACACACGGCCATATCTAGTTCAACTCTTCTTAGGAAACTGACAAGAACAGTAGCTCCTATTCAGTCCAATACACTGTACTTGCTGGGAACAGACGCGAGTGCTACTTGCGCTGTGTATGGCAATTGGAGCGCAATAGTGACTCTTCTTAACAGAAAACAACTCTTGCTCGTAGGACCAAAAACTGCATGTGACTCAACTCCATTTAGGAATGGGAAACAAACGCGAGCTCGCCTTACAAGAAACACACTCTGCTTTAGAGAAAAGAGCACTCTTCTACTCTACTGTGTTTCCTATAGGGCCAGAACAGTGAGCTTGCTCAGAACAAAAGAACTGTGCTTCCTACACACACGGCCATATCTAGTTCAACTCTGCTTAGGAATCTGACAAGAACAGTAGAACCTCTTCAGTCCAATACACTGTACATGCTGGGAATAGACGCCAGTGCTATTTGCCCTGTGAATGACAATGAGAGCACAATAGTGACTTTTCTTACCAGAAAACAACTCTTGCCTCTAGGACCAGAAACTGCATGTGATTCAACTCCATTTAGGACTGGGAAACAAACGCTAGCTCGGCTCGTCTTCCAAGAAACAAACTCTGTTTTTGAGAAAAGAGCACTCTTCTACTCTACTGTGTTTCCAATGGGGTCCAAACAGTGAGCTTGCTCAGAACAAAAGAACTGTGCTTCCTACACACATGGAACATATCTAGTTCAACTGTGCTGAGGAAACTGACAAGAACAGTAGATCCTCTTCAGTCCAATACACTGTACATGCTGAGAACAGACGCCAGTGCTATTTGCACTGTCTATGGCAATGGGAGCACAATAGTGACTTCCTTACCAGAAAACAACTTTTGCTCGCAGTACCAGGAACTGCATGTGATTCAACTCCATTTAGGACTGGGAAACAAACGCTAGCTCGCCTTACAAGAAAAACACTCTGCTTTTGAGAAAAGAGCACTCTTCTACTCTACTGTGTTTCCTATGGGGTCCAACATTCAGCTTTCTCAGAACAAAAGAACTGTGCTTCCTACACACGGACCATATCTAGTTCAACTCTGCTGAGGAAACTGACAAAAACAGTAGCTCCTAATGATTCCAATACACTGTACTTGAAGGGAGCAGACGCGAGTACTATTTGCACTGTGTATGGCGTTTGCAGCGCAATAGTGACTCTTCTTACCAGAAAACAACTCTTGCTCATAGGACCAAAAACTGCATGTGACTCAACTCCATTTAGGACTGGGAAACAAACGTGAGCTCACCTTACAAGAAAAACACTCTGCTTTAGAGAAAAGAGCACTCTTCTACTCTACTGTGTTTCCTATGGGGTCCAAACAGTGAGCTTGCTCAGAAAAAAAGAACTGTGCTTCCTACACACACGGGCCATATCTCGTTCAACTCTGCTTAGGAAACTGACAAGAACAGTAGCTCCTCTTAAGTCCGATACACTGTACTTGCTGGGAACAGACGCGAGTGCTGTTTGCACTGTGTATGGCAATGGGAGCACAATAGTGACTTCCTTACCAGAAAACAACTCTTGCTCGTAGGACCAGAAACTGCATGTGATTCAACTCCATTTAGGACTGGGAAACAAACGCTAGCTCGCCTTACAAGAAACACACTCTGCTTTTGAGAAAAGAGCACTCTTCTACTCTACTGTGTTTCCTATAGGGCCAGAACAGTGAGCTTGCTGAGAACAAAAGAACAGTGCATCCTACACACACGGACCATATCTAGTTCAACTCTGCTTAGGAAACTGACAAGAACAGTAGCTCCTATTCAGTCCAATACACTGTACTTGCTGGGAATAGACGCGAGTGCTATTTGCACTGTGTATGGCAATTGGAGCACAATAATGACTCGTCTTACCAGAAAACAACTCTTGCTCGTAGGACAAAAAACTGCATGTGACTCAACTCTATTTAGGACTGGGAAACAAACGCTAGCTCGCCTTCCAAAAACACACTCTGCTTTTGAGAAAAGAGCACTCTTCTACTCTACTGAGTTTCCTATGGGTTCCAAACTGTGAGCTTGCTCAGAACAAAAGAACTGTGCTTCCTACACATGGGCCATATCTAGTTCAAGTCTGCTTAGGAACCTGACAAGAACAGTAGATCCTCTTCAGTCCAATACACTGTACTTGCTGGGAAGAGACGCCAGTGCTATTTGTCCTGTGTATGGCAATGGCAGCGCAATAGTGACTCTTCTTACCATAAAACAACTCTTGCTCGTAGGACCAGAAACTGCATGTGATTCAACTTCATTTAGGACTAGGAAACAAACTCTAGCTCGCCTTACAAGAAACACACTCTGCTTTTGAGAATAGAACACTCATCTACTCTACTCTGTTTCCTATGGGGTCCAAACAGTGAGCTTCCTCAGAACAAAAAAAAGTGCTTCCTACACACACCTCCACACCTAGTTCAATTCTGATTAGGAACCTGACAAGAACAGTAGATCCTCTTCAGTCCAATACACTGTACATGCTGGGAACAGACGCGTGTGCAATTTGCCCTTTGTATGACAATGGGAGCACAATAGTGACTCTTCTTACCAGAAAACAACTCTTGCTCGTAGGACCAGAAACTGCATGTGATTCATCTCCTTTAGGAGTGGGAAACAAACACTAACTCGACTTACAAGAAACACACTCTGATTTAGAGAAAAAAGCACTCTTCTACTCTATTGTGTTTCCAAAGAGGTCCAAACAGTGAACTTGCTCAGAACAAAAGAACTGTGCTTCCTACACACACGGCCATACCTAGTTCAATTCTGCTTAGGAACCTGACAAGAACAGTAGATCCTCTGCAGTCCAATACACTGTACTGCTGGGAACAGACAACAGTGCTATTTGTCCTGTGTATGGCAACGGCAGCACAATAGTGACTCTTCTTACCAGAAAAAAACTCTTGCTCGTAGGACGAGAAACTGCATGGGATTCAACTCCATTTAGGACTGGGAAACGAACGCTAGCTCGCCTTACAAGAAACACACTCTGCTTTTGAGAAAAGAGCACTCTTCTACTCTACTGTGTTTCCTATGGGGTCAAAACAGTGAGCTTGCTCAGAACAAAAGAACTGTGCTTCCTACAGACACGGGCCATATCTCGTTCAACTCTGCTTAGGAAACTGACAAGAACAGTAGCTCCTCTTCAGTCCGATACACTGTACTTGCTGGGAACAGACGCGAGTGCTATTTGCACTGTCTATGGCAATGGGAGCACAATAGTGACTTCCTTACCAGAAAACAACTCTTGCTCGTAGGACCAGAAACTGCATGTGATTCAACTCCATTTAGGACTGGGAAACAAACGCTAGCTCGCCTTACAAGAAACACACTCTGCTTTTGAGAAAAGAGCACTCTTCTACTCTACTGTGTTTCCCATAGGGCCAGAACAGTGAGCTTGCTGAGAACAAAAGAACAGTGCATCCTACACACACGGACCATTTCTAGTTCAACTCTGCTTAGGAAACTGACAAGAACAGTAGCTCCTATTCAGTCCAATACACTGTACTTGCTGGGAATAGACGCGAGTGCTATTTGCACTGTGTATGGCAATTGGAGCACAATAGTGACTCCTCTTACCAGAAAACAACTCTTGCTCGTAGGACAAAAAACTGCATGTGACTCAACTCCATTTAGGACTGGGAAACAAACGCTAGCTCACCTTACAAGAAACACACTCTGCTTTTGAGAAAAGAGCACTCTTCTACTCTACTGTGTTTCCTGTAGGGCCAGAACAGTGAGCTTGCTCAGAACAAAAGAACTGTGCTTCCTACACACACGGCCATATCTAGTTCAATTCTGATTAGGACCCTGACAAGAACAGCAGATCCTCTTCAGTCCAATACACTGTACTTGCTGGGAACATACGCCAGTGCTATTTGTCCTGTGTATGGCAATGGCAGCGCAATAGTGACTATTCTTACCATAAAACAACTCTTGCTCGTAGGACCAGAAACTGCATGTGATTCAACTCCATTTAGGACTGGGAAACAAACTCTAGCTCGCCTTACAAGAAACACACTCTGCTTTAGAGAAAAGAGCACTCTTCTCCTCTACTGTGTTTCCTATAGGGCCAGAACAGTGAGGTTGCTCAGAACAAAAAACTGTGCTTCCTACACACAGACCATATCTAGTTCAACTCTGCTTAGGAAACTGACAAGAACAGTAGCTCATCTTCAGTCCGATACACTGTGCTTGCTGGGAACAGACACGAGTGCTATTTGCACTGTGTTTTCCAATGGGAGCACAATAGTGACTTCCTTACCAGAAAACAACTCTTGCTTGTAAGACCAGAAACTGCATGTGATTCAACTCCATTTAGGACTGGGAAACAAACGCTAGCTCGCCTTACAAGAAACACACTCTGCTTTTGAGAAAATAGCACTCTTCTACTCTACTGTATTTCCTTTAGGGCCAGAACAGTGAGCTTGCTGAGACAAAAGAACTGTGCTACCTACACACACGGCCATATCTAGTTCAACTCTTCTTAGGAAACTGACAAGAACAGTAGCTCCTATTCAGTCCAATACACTGTACTTGCTGGGAACAGACGCGAGTGCTACTTGCGCTGTGTATGGCAATTGGAGCGCAATAGTGACTCTTCTTAACAGAAAACAACTCTTGCTCGTAGGACCAAAAACTGCATGTGACTCAACTCCATTTAGGAATGGGAAACAAACGCGAGCTCGCCTTACAAGAAACACACTCTGCTTTAGAGAAAAGAGCACTCTTCTACTCTACTGTGTTTCCTATAGGACCAGAACAGTGAGCTTGCTCAGAACAAAAGAACTGTGCTTCCTACACACACGGCCATATCTAGTTCAACTCTGCTTAGGAATCTGACAAGAACAGTAGAACCTCTTCAGTCCAATACACTGTACATGCTGGGAATAGACGCCAGTGCTATTTGCCCTGTGAATGACAATGAGAGCACAATAGTGACTTTTCTTACCAGAAAACAACTCTTGCTCCTAGGACCAGAAACTGCATGTGATTCAACTCCATTTAGGACTGGGAAACAAACGCTAGCTCGGCTCGTCTTCCAAGAAACAAACTCTGTTTTTGAGAAAAGAGCACTCTTCTACTCTACTGTGTTTCCAATGGGGTCCAAACAGTGAGCTTGCTCAGAACAAAAGAACTGTGCTTCCTACACACATGGAACATATCTAGTTCAACTGTGCTGAGGAAACTGACAAGAACAGTAGATCCTCTTCAGTCCAATACACTGTACATGCTGAGAACAGACGCCAGTGCTATTTGCACTGTCTATGGCAATGGGAGCACAATAGTGACTTCCTTACCAGAAAACAACTTTTGCTCGCAGTACCAGGAACTGCATGTGATTCAACTCCATTTAGGACTGGGAAACAAACGCTAGCTCGCCTTACAAGAAAAACACTCTGCTTTTGAGAAAAGAGCACTCTTCTACTCTACTGTGTTTCCTATGGGGTCCAACATTCAGCTTTCTCAGAACAAAAGAACTGTGCTTCCTACACACGGACCATATCTAGTTCAACTCTGCTGAGGAAACTGACAAAAACAGTAGCTCCTAATCAGTCCAATACACTGTACTTGAAGGGAGCAGACGCGAGTACTATTTGCACTGTGTATGGCGTTTGCAGCGCAATAGTGACTCTTCTTACCAGAAAACAACTCTTGCTCATAGGACCAAAAACTGCATGTGACTCAACTCCATTTAGGACTGGGAAACAAACGTGAGCTCACCTTACAAGAAAAACACTCTGCTTTAGAGAAAAGAGCACTCTTCTACTCTACTGTGTTTCCTATGGGGTCCAAACAGTGAGCTTGCTCAGAAAAAAAGAACTGTGCTTCCTACACACACGGGCCATATCTCGTTCAACTCTGCTTAGGAAACTGACAAGAACAGTAGCTCCTCTTCAGTCCGATACACTGTACTTGCTGGGAACAGACGCGAGTGCTGTTTGCACTGTGTATGGCAATGGGAGCACAATAGTTACTTCCTTACCAGAAAACAACTCTTGCTCGTAGGACCAGAAACTGCATGTGATTCAACTCCATTTAGGACTGGGAAACAAACGCTAGCTCGCCTTACAAGAAACACACTCTGCTTTTGAGAAAAGAGCACTCTTCTACTCTACTGTGTTTCCTATAGGGCCAGAACAGTGAGCTTGCTGAGAACAAAAGAACAGTGCATCCTACACACACGGACCATATCTAGTTCATCTCTGCTTAGGAAACTGACAAGAACAGTAGCTCCTATTCAGTCCAATACACTGTACTTGCTGGGAATAGACGCGAGTGCTATTTGCACTGTGTATGGCAATTGGAGCACAATAATGACTCTTCTTACCAGAAAACAACTCTTGCTCGTAGGACAAAAAACTGCATGTGACTCAACTCTATTTAGGACTGGGAAACAAACGCTAGCTCGCCTACCAAAAACACACTCTGCTTTTGAGAAAAGAGCACTCTTCTACTCTACTGTGTTTCCTATGTGTTCCGAACAGTGAGCTTGCGCAGAAAAAAAAAAAACTGTGCTTCCTACACACACGGCCATATCTAGTTCAAGTCTGCTTAGGGAACTGACAAGAACAGTAGCTCCTATTCAGTCCAAAACACTGTACTTACTGGGAACAGACGCGAGTGCTATTTGCACTGTATATGGCATTTGGAGCGCAACAGTGACTCTTCTTACCAGAAAACAACTCTTGCTCGTAGGACCAAAAACTGCATGTGACTCAACTCCATTTAGGACTGGGAAACAAACGCGAGCTCGCCATACAAGAAACACACTCTGCTTTTAAGAAAAGTGCACTCTTCTACTCTACTGTGTTTCCTATAGGGCCAGAACACTGAGCTTGCTCAGAACATAAGAAATGTGCTTCCTACACACACGGCCATATCTAGTTCAACTCTGCTTAGGAAACTGACAAGAACAGTAGCTCCTCTTCAGTCTGATACACTGTACTTGCTGGGAACATAGGCATGTGCTATTTGCACTGTGTATGGCAATGGGAGCGCAATAGTGACTTTCCTTACCAGAAAACAACTCTTGCTCATAGGACCAGAATCTGCATGTGATTCCACTCCATTTAGGACTGCAAAACATACGCTAGCTCGCCTTACAAGAAACACACTCTGCTTTAGAGAAAAGAGCACTCTTCTACTCTACTGTGTTTCCTATGTGGTCCAAACAGTGAGCTTGCTCAGAACAAAAGAACTGTGCTTCCTACACACACGGACCATATCTAGTTCAGCTCTGCTTAGGAAACTGACAAGAACAGTAGCTCCTTTTTGTCCAATACACTCTACTTGCTGGGAACAGACGCCAGTGCTATTTGTCCTGTGTAGGGCAATGGCAGCGCAATATTGACTCTTCTTACCAGAAAACAACTCTTGCTCGTAGGACCAGAAACTGCATGGGATTCAACTCCATTTAGGACTGGGAAACAAACGCTAGCTCGCCTTACAAGAAACACACTTTCCTTTTGAGAAAAGAGCACTCTTCTACTCTACTGAGTTTCCTATGGGGTCCAAACAGTGAGCTTGCTCAGAACAAAAGAACTGTGCTTCCTTCAAACACTGACCATATCTAGTTCAACTCTGCTTAGGAAACTGACAAGAACAGTAGCTCCTCTTCAGTCCGATACACTGTATTTGCTGGGAACAGATGCGAGTGCTATTTGCACTGTGTATGGCAATGGGAGCTCAATAGTTACTTTCCTTACCAGAAAACAACTCTTGCTCGTAGGACCAGAAATTGCATGGGATTCAACTCCATTTAGGACTGGGAAACAAACGCTAGCTCGCCTTACAAGAAACACACTCTGCTTTTGAGAAAAGAACACTCTTCTACTCTACTGTGTTTCCTATGTGGTCCAAACAGTGAGCTTGCTCAGAATAAAAGAACTGTGCTTCCTACACACACGGCCATATCTAGTTCAATTCTGCTTAGGAACCTGACAAGAACAGTAGATCCTCTTCAGTCCAATACACTGTACTTGCTGGGAAAAAATGCCAGTGCTATTTGTCCTGTGTATAGCAATGGCAGCGCAATAGTGACTCTTCTTACCATAAAACAACTCTTGCTCGTGGGACCAGAAACTCCATGTGATTCAACTCCATTTAGGACTGGGAAACAAATGCTAGCTCGCCTTACAAGAAACACACTCTGCTTTAGAGAAAAGAGCACTCTGCTACTCTACTGTGTTTCCTATGGGGTCCAAACAGTGAGCTTGCTCAGAACAAAAGAACTGTGCTTCCTACACGGGAAATATCAAGCTCAACTCTGATTAGGAAACTGACAAGAACAGTAGCTCCTATTCAGTCCAATACAATATCCTTGCTGGGAACAGATGCGAGAGCTATTTGCTCTGTGTACGGCATTTGGAGGGCAATAGTGACTCTTCTTACCAGAAAACAACTCTTGCTCGTAGGACCAAAAACTGCCTGAGACTCAACTCCATTTAGGACTGGGAAAAAAAAGCGAGCTCGCCTTACAAGAAACACACTCTGCTTTAGAGAAAAGAGCACTCTTCTACTCTACTGTGTTTCCTATGGCGTCCGAACAGTGAGCTTGCTCAGAACAAAAAAACTGTGCTCCCTACACACACGGCCATATCTACTTCAAATCTGCTTAGGAACCTGACAAGTACAGTAGATCCTCTTCCGTCCAATACACTGTACTTGCTGCGAAAAGACGCCAGTGCTATTTGGCCTGTGTATGGCAATGGCAGCGCAATAGTGACTCTTCTTAGCAGAAAACAACTCTTGTTTGTAGGACCAGAAACTGCATGTGATTCAACTCCATTTGGACTTGGAAACAAACGCTAGCTCGCCTTACAAGAAACACACTCTGCTTTTGAGAAAAGTGCACTCTTCTACTCTACTATGTTTCCTATAGGGCCAGAACAGTGAGCTTGCTCAGAACAAAAGAACTGTGCTTCCTACACACACGGCCATATCTAGTTCAACTCTGCTTAGGAACCTGACAAGAACAGTAGATCCTCTTCAGTCCAATACACTGTACTTGCTCGGAACAGACGCGAGTGCTATTTGCACTGTGTATGGCAATTGGAGCACAATAGTGACTCGTCTTACCAGAAAACAACTCTTGCTCGTAGGACAAAAAACTGCATGTGACTCAACTCCATTTAGGACTGGGAAACAAATGCTAGCTCGCCTTCCAAAAACACACTCTGCTTTTGAGAAAAGAGCACTCTTCTACTCTACTGTGTTTCCTATGTGTTCCGAACAGTGAGCTTGCTCAGAACAAAAAAACTGTGCTTCCTACACACACGTCCATATCTAGTTCAAGTCTGCTTAGGAAACTGACAAGAACAGTAGCTCCTATTCAGTCTGATACACTGTACTTGCTGGGAACAGACGCGAGTGCTATTTTCACTGTATATGGCATTTGGAGCGCAACAGTGACTCTTCTTACCAGAAAACAACTCTTGCTCGTAGGACAAAAAACTGCATGTGACTCAACTCCATTTAGGACTGGGAAACAAACGCGAGCTCGTCTTACAAGAAACACACTCTGCTTTTAAGAAAAGTGCACTCTTCTACTCTACTGTGTTTCCTATAGGGCCAGAACAGTGAGCTTGCTCAGAACATAAGAACTGTGCTTCCTACACACACGGGCCATATCTAGTTCAACTCTGCTTAGGAACCTGACAAGAACAGTAGCTCCTCTTCAGTCTGATACACTGTACTTGCTGGGAACAGACGCATGTGCTATTTGCACTGTGTATGGCAATGGGAGCGCAATAGTGACTTTCCTTACCAGAAAACAACTCTTGCTCATAGGACCAGAAACTGCATGTGATTCCACTCCATTTAGGACTGGGAAACAAACGCTACCTTGCCTTACAAGAAACACACTCTGCTTTAGAGAAAAGAGCACTCTTCTACTCTACTGTTTCCTATGTGTTCCGAACAGTGAGCTTGCTCAGAACAAAAAAACTGTGCTTCCTACAAACATTGCCACATCTAGTTCAAGTCTGCTTAGGAACCTGAGAAGAACAGTAGATCCTCTTCAGTCTGATACACTGTACTTGCTGGGAACAGACGGGAGGGCTATTTGCACTGTGTATGGCAATGGGAGCGCAATAGTGACTTTCCTTACCAGAAAACAACTCTTGTTCGTAGGACCAGAAACTGCATGTGATTCAACTCCATTTAGGACTGGGAAACAAATGCTAGCTCGCCTTACATGAAACACACTCTGCTTTTGAGAAAAGAGCACTCTTCTACTCTACTGTGTTTCCTATGTGTTCCGAACAGTGAGCTTGCTCAGAAAAAAAAAACTGTGCTTCCTACACACACGGCCATATCTAGTTCAAGTCTGCTCAGGAAACTGACAAGAACAGTAGCTCCTATTCAGTCTGATACACTGTATTTGCTGGGAACAGACGCGAGTGCTATTTGCACTGTATATGGCATTTGGAGCGCAACAGTGACTCTTCTTACCAGAAAACAACTCTTGCTCGTAGGACAAAAAACTTCATGTGACTCAACTCCATTTAGGACTGGGAAACCAATGCGAGTTCGACTTCCAAAAATACAC
The DNA here is from genome assembly GCF_949786415.1 of Peromyscus eremicus. Classification (NCBI taxonomy): domain Eukaryota; kingdom Metazoa; phylum Chordata; class Mammalia; order Rodentia; family Cricetidae; genus Peromyscus; species Peromyscus eremicus. The sequence continues at coordinate 37,831 of NW_026734855.1, read as the reverse complement.
TCTGCTTTTGAGAAAAGAGCACTCTTCTACTCTACTGTGTTTCCTATGTGTTCCGAACAGTGAGCTTGCTCAGAACAAAAAAACTGTGCTTCCTACTAACATTGCCACATCTAGTTCAAGTCTGCTTAGGAACCTGACAAGAACAGTAGATCCTCTTCAGTCCAATACACTGTGCTCCTGGGAACAGACAACAGTACTATTTGTCCTGTGTATGGCAATGGCAGCACAATAGTGACTCTTCTTACCATAAAACAACTCTTGCTCGTAGGACCAGAAACTGCATGTGATTCAACTCCATTTAGGACTGGGAAACAAACGCTAGCTCTCCTTACAAGAAACACACTCTGCTTTAGAGAAAAGAGCACTCTTCTACTCTACTGTGTTTCCTATAGGGCCAGAACAGTGAGCTTGCTCAGAACAAAAGAACTGTGCTTCCTACACACACCGACCATATCTAGTTCAACTCTGTTTAGGAAACTGACAAGAACAGTAGCTCCACTTCAGTCCGATACACTGTATTTGCTGGGAACAGACGCGAGTGCTATTTGCACTGTGTATGGCAATGGGAGCTCAATAGTTACTTTCCTTACCAGAAAACAACTCTTGCTCGTAGGAACAGAAACTGCATGGGATTCAACTCCATTTAGGACTGGGAAACAAACGCTAGCTCGCCTTACAAGAAACACACTCTGCTTTAGAGAAAAGAGCACTCTTCTACTCTACTGTGTTCCCTATGGGGTCTGAACAGTGAGCTTGCTCAGAACAAAGAAACTGTGCTTCCTACACACAAGGCCATATCTAGTTCAAGTCTGATTAGGAACCTTACAAGAACAGTAGATCCTCTTTTGTCCAATACACTGTACTTGCTTGGAAAAGACGCCAGTGCTATTTGTCCTGTGTATGGCAGTGGCAGCGCAATAGTGACTCTTCTTACCAGAAAACATCTTTGCTTGAAGGACCAGAAACTCCATGTGATTCAACTCCATTTAGGACTGGGAAACAAACGCTAGCTCGCCTTACAAGAAACACACTCTGCTTTTGAGAAAAGAGCACTCTTCTACTCTATTGTGTTTCCTATGGGGTCCAAACAGTGAGCTTGCTCAGAACAAAAGAACTGTGCTTCCTACACACACGGACCATATCTATTTCAAGTCTGCTTAGGAAACTGACAAGAACAGTAGCTCCTATTCAGTCCGATACACTGTACTTGCTGGGAACAGACGCGAGTGCTATTTGCACTGTATATGGCATTTGGAGCGCAACAGTGACTCTTCTTACCAGAAAACAACTCTTGCTCGTCAGACCAGAAACTGCATGTGATTCCACTCCATTTAGGACTGGGAAACAAACGCTAGCTCGCCTTACAAGAAACACACTCTGCTTTAGAGAAAAGAGCACTCCTCTACTCTACTGTTTTTCCTATGGGGTCCAAACAGTGAGCTTGCTCAGAACAAAAGAACTGTGCTTCCTACACACACGGACCATAACTAGTTCAGCTCTGCTTAGGAAACTGACAAGAACAGTAGCTCCTCTTCATTCCAATACATTGTACTTGCTGGGAACAGACGCCAGTGCTATTTGTCCTGTGTAGGGCAATGGCAGCGCAATATTAACTCTTCTTACCAGAAAAAAACTCTTGCTCGTCGGACCAGAAACTGCATGGGATTCAACTCCATTTAGCACTGGGAAAAAAATGCTAGCTTGCCTTACATGAAACACACTTTGCTTTTGAGAAAAGAGCACTCTTCTACTCTACTGAGTTTCCTATGGGTTCCAAACTGTGAGCTTGCTCAGAACAAAAGAACTGTGCTTCCTACACATGGGCCATATCTAGTTCAAGTCTGCTTAGGAACCTGACAAGAACAGTAGATCCTCTTCAGTCCAATACACTGTACTTGCTGGGAAGAGACGCCAGTGCTATTTGTCCTGTGTATGGCAATGGCAGCGCAATAGTGACTCTTCTTACCATAAAACAACTCTTGCTCGTAGGACCAGAAACTGCATGTGATTCAACTTCATTTAGGACTAGGAAACAAACTCTAGCTCGCCTTACAAGAAACACACTCTGCTTTTGAGAATAGAACACTCATCTACTCTACTCTGTTTCCTATGGGGTCCAAACAGTGAGCTTCCTCAGAACAAAAAAAAGTGCTTCCTACACACACCTCCACACCTAGTTCAATTCTGATTAGGAACCTGACAAGAACAGTAGATCCTCTTCAGTCCAATACACTGTACATGCTGGGAACAGACGCGTGTGCAATTTGCCCTTTGTATGACAATGGGAGCACAGTAGTGACTCTTCTTACCAGAAAACAACTCTTGCTCGTAGGACCAGAAACTGCATGTGATTCATCTCCTTTAGGAGTGGGAAACAAACACTAACTCGACTTACAAGAAACACACTCTGATTTAGAGAAAAAAGCACTCTTCTACTCTATTGTGTTTCCAAAGAGGTCCAAACAGTGAACTTGCTCAGAACAAAAGAACTGTGCTTCCTACACACACGGCCATACCTAGTTCAATTCTGCTTAGGAACCTGACAAGAACAGTAGATCCTCTTCAGTCCAATACACTGTACTGCTGGGAACAGACAACAGTGCTATTTGTCCTGTGTATGGCAACGGCAGCACAACAGTGACTCTTCTTACCAGAAAAAAACTCTTGCTCGTAGGACGAGAAACTGCATGGGATTCAACTCCATTTAGGACTGGGAAACGAACGCTAGCTCGCCTTACAAGAAACACACTCTGCTTTTGAGAAAAGAGCACTCTTCTACTCTACTGTGTTTCCTATGGGGTCAAAACAGTGAGCTTGCTCAGAACAAAAGAACTGTGCTTCCTACAGACACGGGCCATATCTCGTTCAACTCTGCTTAGGAAACTGACAAGAACAGTAGCTCCTCTTCAGTCCGATACACTGTACTTGCTGGGAACAGACGCGAGTGCTATTTGCACTGTCTATGGCAATGGGAGCACAATAGTGACTTCCTTACCAGAAAACAACTCTTGCTCGTAGGACCAGAAACTGCATGTGATTCAACTCCATTTAGGACTGGGAAACAAACTCTAGCTCGCCTTACAAGAAACACACTCTGCTTTAGAGAAAAGAGCACTCTTCTCCTCTACTGTGTTTCTTATAGGGCCAGAACAGTGAGGTTGCTCAGAACAAAAAACTGTGCTTCCTACACACAGACCATATCTAGTTCAACTCTGCTTAGGAAACTGACAAGAACAGTAGCTCATCTTCAGTCCGATACACTGTGCTTGCTGTGAACAGACACGAGTGCTATTTGCACTGTGTTTTCCAATGGGAGCACAATAGTGACTTCCTTACCAGAAAACAACTCTTGCTTGTAAGACCAGAAACTGCATGTGATTCAACTCCATTTAGGACTGGGAAACAAACGCTAGCTCGCCTTACAAGAAACACACTCTGCTTTTGAGAAAATAGCACTCTTCTACTCTACTGTATTTCCTTTAGGGCCAGAACAGTGAGCTTGCTGAGACAAAAGATCTGTGCTACCTACACACACGGCCATATCTAGTTCAACTCTTCTTAGGAAACTGACAAGAACAGTAGCTCCTATTCAGTCCAATACACTGTACTTGCTGGGAACAGACGCGAGTGCTACTTGCGCTGTGTATGGCAATTGGAGCGCAATAGTGACTCTTCTTAACAGAAAACAACTCTTGCTCGTAGGACCAAAAACTGCATGTGACTCAACTCCATTTAGGAATGGGAAACAAACGCGAGCTCGCCTTACAAGAAACACACTCTGCTTTAGAAAAAAGAGCACTCTTCTACTCTACTGTGTTTCCTATAGGGCCAGAACAGTGAGCTTGCTCAGAACAAAAGAACTGTGCTTCCTACACACACGGCCATATCTAGTTCAACTCTGCTTAGGAATCTGACAAGAACAGTAGAACCTCTTCAGTCCAATACACTGTACATGCTGGGAATAGACGCCAGTGCTATTTGCCCTGTGAATGACAATGAGAGCACAATAGTGACTTTTCTTACCAGAAAACAACTCTTGCTCCTAGGACCAGAAACTGCATGTGATTCAACTCCATTTAGGACTGGGAAACAAACGCTAGCTCGGCTCGTCTTCCAAGAAACAAACTCTGTTTTTGAGAAAAGAGGACTCTTCTACTCTACTGTGTTTCCAATGGGGTCCAAACAGTGAGCTTGCTCAGAACAAAAGAACTGTGCTTCCTACACACATGGAACATATCTAGTTCAACTGTGCTGAGGAAACTGACAAGAACAGTAGATCCTCTTCAGTCCAATACACTGTACATGCTGAGAACAGACGCCAGTGCTATTTGCACTGTCTATGGCAATGGGAGCACAATAGTGACTTCCTTACCAGAAAACAACTTTTGCTCGCAGTACCAGGAACTGCATGTGATTCAACTCCATTTAGGACTGGGAAACAAACGCTAGCTCGCCTTACAAGAAACACACTCTGCTTTAGAGAAAAGAGCACTCTTCTACTCTACTGTGTTTCCTATGTGGTCCAAACAGTGAGCTTGCTCAGAACAAAAGAACTGTGCTTCCTACACACACGGACCATATCTAGTTCAGCTCTGCTTAGGAAACTGACAAGAACAGTAGCTCCTTTTTGTCCAATACACTCTACTTGCTGGGAACAGACGCCAGTGCTATTTGTCCTGTGTAGGGCAATGGCAGCGCAATATTGACTCTTCTTACCAGAAAACAACTCTTGCTCGTAGGACCAGAAACTGCATGGGATTCAACTCCATTTAGGACTGGGAAACAAACGCTAGCTCGCCTTACAAGAAACACACTTTCCTTTTGAGAAAAGCGCACTCTTCTACTCTACTGAGTTTCCTATGGGGTCCAAACAGTGAGCTTGCTCAGAACAAAAGAACTGTGCTTCCTTCAAACACTGACCATATCTAGTTCAACTCTGCTTAGGAAACTGACAAGAACAGTAGCTCCTCTTCAGTCCGATACACTGTATTTGCTGGGAACAGATGCGAGTGCTATTTGCACTGTGTATGGCAATGGGAGCTCAATAGTTACTTTCCTTACCAGAAAACAACTCTTGCTCGTAGGACCAGAAATTGCATGGGATTCAACTCCATTTAGGACTGGGAAACAAACGCTAGCTCGCCTTACAAGAAACACACTCTGCTTTTGAGAAATGAACACTCTTCTACTCTACTGTGTTTCCTATGTGGTCCAAACAGTGACCTTGCTCAGAATAAAAGAACTGTGCTTCCTACACACACGGCCATATCTAGTTCAATTCTGCTTAGGAACCTGACAAGAACAGTAGATCCTCTTCAGTCCAATACACTGTACTTGCTGGGAAAAAATGCCAGTGCTATTTGTCCTGTGTATAGCAATGGCAGCGCAATAGTGACTCTTCTTACCATAAAACAACTCTTGCTCGTGGGACCAGAAACTCCATGTGATTCAACTCCATTTAGGACTGGGAAACAAACGCTAGCTCGCCTTACAAGAAACACACTCTGCTTTAGAGAAAAGAGCACTCTGCTACTCTACTGTGTTTCCTATGGGGTCCAAACAGTGAGCTTGCTCAGAACAAAAGAACTGTGCTTCCTACACGGGAAATATCAAGCTCAACTCTGATTAGGAAACTGACAAGAACAGTAGCTCCTATTCAGTCCAATACAATATCCTTGCTGGGAACAGATGCGAGAGCTATTTGCACTGTGTATGGCATTTGGAGGGCAATAGTGACTCTTCTTACCAGAAAACAACTCTTGCTCGTAGGACCAAAAACTGCCTGAGACTCAACTCCATTTAGGACTGGGAAAAAAACGCGAGCTCGCCTTACAAGAAACACACTCTGCTTTAGAGAAAAGAGCACTCTTCTACTCTACTGTGTTTCCTATGGCGTCCGAACAGTGAGCTTGCTCAGAACAAAAAAACTGTGCTTCCTACACACACGGCCATATCTACTTCAAATCTGCTTAGGAACCTGACAAGTACAGTAGATCCTCTTCCGTCCAATACACTGTACTTGCTGCGAAAAGACGCCAGTGCTATTTGGCCTGTGTATGGCAATGGCAGCGCAATAGTGACTCTTCTTAGCAGAAAACAACTCTTGTTTGTAGGACCAGAAACTGCATGTGATTCAACTCCATTTGGACTTGGAAACAAACGCTAGCTCGCCTTACAAGAAACACACTCTGCTTTTGAGAAAAGTGCACTCTTCTACTCTACTATGTTTCCTATAGGGCCAGAACAGTGAGCTTGCTCAGAACAAAAGAACTGTGCTTCCTACACACACGGCCATATCTAGTTCAACTCTGCTTAGGAACATGACAAGAACAGTAGATCCTCTTCAGTCCAATACACTGTGCATGCTGGGAACAGACGCGAGTGCTATTTGCCCTGTGTATGACAATGGGAGCACAATAGTGACTCTTCTTAGCAGAAAACAACTCTTGCTCATAGGACCGGAAACTGCTTGTGATTGAAGTCCAATTAGGGCTAGGAAACAAACGCTAGCTCGCCTTACAAGAAACACACTCTGCTTTTGAGAAAAGAGGAAAATTCAACTCTACTGTGTTTCCTATGTGGTCCAAAGAGTGAGCTTGCTCAGAACAAAAGAACTGTGCTTCCTACACACACGGCCATATCTAGTTCAATTCTGCTTAGGAACCTGACAAGAACAGTAGATCCTCTTCAGTCCAATACACTGTACTTGCTGGGAACAGACTCCAGTGCTATTTGTCCTGTGTGTGGCAATGGCAGCGCAATATCTACTATTCTTACCATAAAACGACTCTTGAAAATAGGTCCAAAAAATTCATGGGATTCAACTCCATTTAGGACTGGGAAACAAACGCTAGCTCTCCTTACAAGAAACACACTCTGCTTTTGAGAAAAGAGCACTCTTCTACTCTACTGTGTTTCCTATGGGGTCCAAACAGTTAGCTTGCTCAGAACAAAAGAACTGTGCTTCCTACACACACCGACCATATCTAGTTCAACTCTGCTTAGGAAACTGACAAGAACAGTAGCTCCTATTTAGTCCAATACACTGTACTTGCTGGGAACAGACGCGAGTGCTATTTGCACTGTGTATGGCAATGGGAGCACAATAGTAACTTTCCTTACCAGAAAACAACTCTTGCTCATAGGACCGGAAACTGCTTGTGATTGAACTCCAATTAGGGCTAGGAAACAAACGCTAGCTCGCCTTGCAAGAAACACACTTTTCTTTTGAGAAAAGAGCACTCTTCTACTCTACTGTGTTTCCTATGAGGTCCGAACAGTGAGCTTGCTCAGAACAAAAAAAAACGTGATTCCTACACACACCGTCACACCTAGTTCAATTCTGCTTAGGAACCTGACAAGAACAGTAGATCCTCTTCAGTCCAATACACTGTACTGCTGGGAACAGACGCCAGTGCTATTTGTCCTGTGTAGGGCAATGGCAGCACAATATTGACTCTTCTTACCAGAAAACAACTCTTGCTCATAGGACCAGAAACTGCATGTGATTCAACTCCATTTAGGACTGGGAAACAAACGCTAGCTCGCCTTACAAGAAACACACTCTGCTTTTGAGAAAAGAGCACTCTTCTACTCTACTGAGTTTCCTATGGGGTCCAAACAGTGAGCTTGCTCAGAACAAAAGAACTGTGCTTCCTACGAACACCGACCATCTCTAGTTCAACTCTGCTTAGGAAACTGACAAGAACAGTAGCTCCTCTTCAGTACGATACACTGTACTTGCTGGGAACAAACGGGAGGGCTATTTGCACTGTGTATGGCAATGGGAGCTCAATAGTTACCTTCCTTACCAGAAAACAACTCTTGCTCGTATGAAAAGAAACTGCATGGGATTCAACTCCATTTAGGACTGGGAAACAAACGCTAGCTCGCCTTACAAGAAACACACTCTGCTTTTGAGAAAAGAGGAAAATTCAACTCTACTGTGTTTCCTATGTGGTCCGAACAGTGAGCTTGCTCAGAACAAAAAAACTGTGCTTCCTACACACACGGCCATATCTAGTTCAATTCTGCTTAGGAACCTGACAAGAACAGTAGATCCTCTTCAGTCCAATTCACTGTACTTGCTGGGAACAGACGCCAGTGGAATTTGTCCTGTGTATGGCAATGGCAGCGCAATAGTGACTCTTCTTACCATAAAACAACTCTTGCTCGTAGGACCAGAAACTGCATGTGATTCAACTCCATTTAGGACTGGGAAACAAACGCTAGCTCGCCTTACAAGAAACACACTCTGCTTTAGAGAAAGAGCACTCTTCTACTCTACTGTGTTTCCTGTAGGGCCAGAACAGTGAGCTTGCTCAGAACAAAAGAACTGTGCTTCCTACACACGGGCCATATCTAGTTCAACTCTGCTTAGGAAACTGACAAGAGCAGTAGCTTTTATTCAGTCCAATACACTGTACTTGCTGGGAACAGACGCGAGTGCTATTTGCACTGTGTATAGCAATGGCAGCACAATAGTGACTCTTCTTACCAGAAACAACTCTTGCTCCTAGGACCAGAAACTGCATGGGATTCAACTCCATTTAGGACTGGGAAACAAACGCTAGCTCGCCTTACAAGAAACACACTTTCCTTTTGAGAAAAGAGCACTCTTCTACTCTACTGAGTTTCCTATGGGGTCCAAACAGTGAGCTTGCTCAGAACAAAAGAACTGTGCTTCCTACATACACGGGCCATATCTAGTTCAACTCTGCTTAGGAAACTGACAAGAACAGTAGCTCCTCTTTAGTCTGATACACTGTACTTGCTGGGAAGAGAGGCATGTGCTATTTGCACTGTGTATGGCAATGGGAGCGCAATAGTGACTTTCCTTACCAGAAAACAACTCTTGCTCATAGGACCAGAATCTGCATGTGATTCCACTCTATTTAGGACTGCGAAACATACGCTAGCTCGCCTTACAAGAAACACACTCTGCTTTAGAGAAAAGAGCACTCTTCTACTCTACTGTGTTTCCTATGGTGTCCAAACAGTGAGCTTGCTCAGAACAAAAGAACTGTGCTTCCTACACACACGGACCATATCTAGTTCAGCTCTGCTTAGGAAACTGACAAGAACAGTAGCTCCTTTTTGTCCAATACACTCTACTTGCTGGGAACAGACGCCAGTGCTATTTGTCCTGTGTAGGGCAATGGCAGCGCAATATTGACTCTTCTTACCAGAAAACAACTCTTGCTCGTAGGACCAGAAACTGCATGGGATTCAACTCCATTTAGGACTGGGAAACAAACGCTAGCTCGCCTTACAAGAAACACACTTTCCTTTTGAGAAAAGAGCACTCTTCTACTCTACTGAGTTTCCTATGGGGTCCAAACAGTGAGCTTGCTCAGAACAAAAGAACTGTGCTTCCTTCAAACACTGAGCATATCTAGTTCAACTCTGCTTAGGAAACTGACAAGAACAATAGCTCCTCTTCAGTCCGATACACTGTATTTGCTGGGAACAGATGCGAGTGCTATTTGCACTGTGTATGGCAATGGGAGCTCAATAGTTACTTTCCTTACCAGAAAACAACTCTTGCTCGTAGGACCAGAAATTGCATGGGATTCAACTCCATTTAGGACTGGGAAACAAACACTAGCTCGCCTTACAAGAAACACACTCTGCTTTTGAGAAAAGAACACTCTTCTACTCTACTGTGTTTCCTATGTGGTCCAAACAGTGAGATTGCTCAGAACAAAAGAACTGTGCTTCCTACACACACAGCCATATCTAGTTCAATTCTGCTTAGGAACCTGACAAGAACAGTAGATCCTCTTCAGTCCAATACACTGTACTTGCTGGGAAAAAATGCCAGTGCTATTTGTCCTGTGTATAGCAATGGCAGCGCAATATTGACTCTTCTTACCATAATACAACTCTTGCTCGTAGGACCAGAAACTCCATGTGATTCAACTCCATTTAGGACTGGGAAACAAACGCTAGCTCGCCTTACAAGAAACACACTCTGCTTTAGAGAAAAGAGCACTCTCCTACTCTACTGTGTTTCCTATGGGGTCCAAACAGTGAGCTTGCTCAGAACAAAAGAACTGTGCTTCCTACACGGGAAATATCAAGCTCAACTCTGATTAGGAAACTGACAAGAACAGTAGCTCCTATTCAGTCCAATACAATATACTTGCTGGGAACAGATGCGAGAGCTATTTGCACTGTGTATGGCATTTGGAGGGCAATAGTGACTCTTCTTACCAGAAAACAACTCTTGCTCGTAGGACCAAAAACTGCCTGAGACTCAACTCCATTTAGGACTGGGAAACAAACGCGAGCTCGCCTTACAAGAAACACACTCTGCTTTAGAGAAAAGAGCACTCTTCTACTCTACTGTGTTTCCTATGGCGTCCGAACAGTGAGCTTGCTCAGAACAAAAAAACTGTGCTTCCTACACACACGGCCATATCTAGTTCAAATCTGCTTAGGAACCTGACAAGTACAGTAGATCCTCTTCCATCCAATACACTGTACTTGCTGCGAAAAGACGCCAGTGCTATTTGTCCTGTGTATGGCAATGGCAGCGCAATAGTGACTCTTCTTACCAGAAAACAACTCTTGTTTGTAGGACCAGAAACTGCATGTGATTCAACTCCATATTGGACTGGGAAACAAACGCTAGCTCGCCTTACAAGAAACACACTCTGCTTTTGAGAAAAGCGCACTCTTCTACTCTACTATGTTTCCTATAGGGCCAGAACAGTGAGCTTGCTCAGAACAAAAGAACTGTGCTTCCTACACACACGGCCATATCTAGTTAAACTCTGCTTAGGAACCTGACAAGAACAGTAGATCCTCTTCAGTCCAATACACTGTGCATGCTGGGAACAGACGCCAGTGCTATTTGCCCTGTGTATGACAATGGGAGCACAAAAGTGACTCTTCTTAGCAGAAAACAACTCTTGCTCATAGGACCGGAAACTGCTTGTGATTGAAGTCCAATTAGGGCTAGGAAACAAACGCTAGCTCGCCTTACAAGAAACACACTCTGCTTTTGAGAAAAGAGGAAAATTCAACTCTACTGTGTTTCCTATGTGGTCCAAAGAGTGAGCTTGCTCAGAACAAAAGAACTGTGCTTCCTACACACACAGCCATATCTAGTTCAATTCTGCTTAGGAACCTGACAAGAACAGTAGATCCTCTTCAGTCCAATACACTGTACATGCTGGGAAAAGACTCCAGTGCTATTTGTCCTGTGTATGGCAATGGCAGCGCAATATTTACTATTCTTACCATAAAACGACTCTTGACAATAGGACCAAAAACTTCATGGGATTCAACTCCATTTAGGACTGGGAAACAAACGCTAGCTCTCCTTACAAGAAACACACTCTGCTTTTGAGAAAAGAGCACTCTTCTACTCTACTGTGTTTCCTATGGTGTCCAAACAGTTAGCTTGCTCAGAACAAAAGAACTGTGCTTCCTACACACACCGACCATATCTAGTTCAACTCTGCTTAGGAAACTGACAAGAACAGTAGCTCCTATTTAGTCCAATACACTGTACTTGCTGGGAACAGACGCGAGTGCTATTTGCACTGTGTATGGCAATGGGAGCACAATAGTAACTTTCCTTACCAGAAAACAACTCTTGCTCATAGGACCGGAAACTGCTTGTGATTGAACTCCAATTAGGGCTAGGAAACAAACGCTAGCTCGCCTTGCAAGAAACACACTTTTCTTTTGAGAAAAGAGCACTCTTCTTCTCTACTGTGTTTCCTATGAGGTCCGAACAGTGAGCTTGCTCAGAACAAAAAAAAACGTGATTCCTACACACACCGTCACACCTAGTTCAATTCTGCTTAGGAACCTGACAAGAACAGTAGATCCTCTTCAGTCCAATACACTGTACTGCTGGGAACAGACGCCAGTGCTATTTGTCCTGTGTAGGGCAATGGCAGCACAATATTGACTCTTCTTACCAGAAAACAACTCTTGCTCATAGGACCAGAAACTGCATGTGATTCAACTCCATTTAGGACTGGGAAACAAACGCTAGCTCGCCTTACAAGAAACACACTCTGCTTTTGAGAAAAGAGCACTCTTCTACTCTACTGAGTTTCCTATGGGGTCCAAACAGTGAGCTTGCTCAGAACAAAAGAACTGTGCTTCCTACGAACACCGACCATCTCTAGTTCAACTCTGCTTAGGAAACTGACAAGAACAGTAGCTCCTCTTCAGTACGATACACTGTACTTGCTGGGAACAAACGGTAGGGCTATTTGCACTGTGTATGGCAATGGGAGCTCAAAAGTTACCTTCCTTACCAGAAAACAACTCTTGCTCGTATGAAAAGAAACTGCATGGGATTCAACTCCATTTAGGACTGGGAAACAAACGCTAGCTCGCCTTACAAGAAACACACTCTGCTTTTGAGAAAAGAGGAAAATTCAACTCTACTGTGTTTCCTATGTGGTCCGAACAGTGAGCTTGCTCAGAACAAAAAAACTGTGCTTCCTACACACACGGCCATATCTAGTTCAATTCTGCTTAGGAACCTGACAAGAACAGTAGATCCTCTTCAGTCCAATACACTGAACTTGCTGGGAACAGACGCCAGTGGAATTTGTCCTCTGTATGGCAATGGCAGCGCAATAGTGACTATTCTTACCATAAAACAACTCTTGCTCCTAGGACCAGAAACTGCATGTGATTCAATTCCATTTAGGACTGGGAAACAAACGCTAGCTCGCCTTACAAGAAACACACTCTGCTTTAGAGAAAGAGCACTCTTCTACTCTACTGTGTTTCCTGTAGGGCCAGAACAGTGAGCTTGCTCAGAACAAAAGAACTGTGCTTCCTACACACGGGCCATATCTAGTTCAACTCTGCTTAGGAACCTGACAAGAACAGTAGATCCTCTTTAGTCCAATACACTGTACATGCTGGGAACAGACGCCAGCCCTATTTGCCCTGTGTATGACAATGGGAGCACAATAGTGACTCTTCTTACCAGAAAACAACTCTTGCTCATAGGACCAGAAACTGCATGTGATTCAACTCCATTTAGGACTAGGAAACAAACGATAGCTCGTTTTACAAGAAACACACTCTGCTTTTGAGAAAAGAGCACTCTTCTACTCTACTGAGATTCCTATGGGGTCCGAACAGTGAGCTTGCTCAGAACAAAGGAACTGTGCTTCCTACACACACGGGCCATATCTAGTTCAACTCTGCTTAAAAAACTGACAAGAACAGTAGATCCTCTTCAGTCCAATACACTGTACGTGCTGGGAACAGATGCAAGTGCTATTTGCACTGTGTATGGCAATGAGAGTGCAATAGTGACTCTTCTTACCAGAAAAAAACTCTTGCTCATAGGACCAAAAACTGCATGTGTCTCAACTTCATTTAGGACTGGGAAAGAAACGCTAGCTCGCCTTACAAGAAAAACTCTTTGCTTTTGACAAAAGAGCATTCTTCTACTATACTGTGTTTCCTATAGGGCCAGATGAGTGAGCTTCCTCAGAATAAAAGAACTGTGCTTCCTGCACACAGGGGCCATATCTATTCAATTCTGCTTAGGAAACTGACAATAACAGTAGATCCTATTATCCAATACACTGTACATGCTGGGAACAGATGCCAGTGCTATTTGCCCAGTGTATGACAATGGGAGCGCAATAGTGACTCTTCTTACCAGAAAACAACTCTTGTTCCTAGGACCAGAAACTGCATGTGACTCAACTCCATTTAGGACTGGGAAACAAACGCTAGCTCGCCTTACAAGAAATACACTCTGCTTTTGAGAAAAGAGCACTCTTCTACTCTACTGTGTTTCCATTAAGACCAAAACAGTTAGCTTGCTCAGAACAAAAGAACTGTGCTTCCTACACATACGGTCATATCTAGTTCAATTCTGCTTAGGAAATTGACAAGAATAATAGATCCTCTTCAGTGCAATACACTGTACTTGCTGGGAACAGATGCCAGTGCTATTTGTCCTGTGTATGGCAATGGCAGCGCAATAGTGACTATTCTTACCATAAAACAACTCTTGCTCGTAGGACCAGAAACTGCATGTGATTCAACTCCATTTAGGACTGGGAAACAAACGCTAGCTCGCCTTACAAGAAACACACTCTGCTTTTGAGAAAAGACCACTGTTCTACTCTACTGTGTTTCCTATAGGGCCAGAACAGTGAGCTTGCTGAGAACAAAAGAACTGTGCTTCCTACACAAACGGATCATATCTAGTTCAACTATGCTTTGGAAACTAACAAGAACAGTAGCTCCTATTCAGTCCAATACACTGTACTTGCTGGGAACAGACGCGAGTGCTATTTGCACTGTGTATGGCAATTGGAGCGAAATAGTGACTCTTCTTACCAGAAAACAACTCTTGCTCGTAGGACCAAAAACTGCATGTGACTCAACTCCATTTAGGACTGGGAAACAAATGCGAGCTCGCCTTACAAGAAACACACTCTGCTTTAGAGAAAAGAGCACTCTTCTATCTACTGTGTTTCCTATAGGGCCAGAACAGTGAGCTTGCTCAGAACAAAAGAACTGTGCTTCCTACACACACGGCCATATCTAGTTCAACTCTGCTTAGGAACCTGACAAGAACAGTAGATCCTCTTTAGTCCAATACACTGTACATGCTGGGAACAGACGCCAGCGCTATTTGCCCTGTGTATGACAATGGGAGCACAATAGTGACTCTTCTTACCAGAAAACAACTCTTGCTCATAGGACCAGAAACTGCATGTGATTCAACTCCATTTAGGACTAGGAAACAAACGATAGCTCGTTTTACAAGAAACACACTCTGCTTTTGAGAAAAGAGCACTCTTCTACTCTACTGAGATTCCTATGGGGTCCGAACAGTGAGCTTGCTCAGAACAAAGGAACTGTGCTTCCTACACACACGGGCCATATCTAGTTCAACTCTGCTTAAAAAACTGACAAGAACAGTAGATCCTCTTCAGTCCAATACACTGTACGTGCTGGGAACAGATGCAAGTGCTATTTGCACTGTGTATGGCAATGAGAGTGCAATAGTGACTCTTCTTACCAGAAAAAAACTCTTGCTCATAGGACCAAAAACTGCATGTGTCTCAACTTCATTTAGGACTGGGAAAGAAACGCTAGCTCGCCTTACAAGAAAAACTCTTTGCTTTTGACAAAAGAGCATTCTTCTACTATACTGTGTTTCCTATAGGGCCAGATGAGTGAGCTTCCTCAGAATAAAAGAACTGTGCTTCCTGCACACAGGGGCCATATCTATTCAATTCTGCTTAGGAAACTGACAATAACAGTAGATCCTATTCAGTCCAATACACTGTACATGCTGGGAACAGATGCCAGTACTATTTGCCCAGTGTATGACAATGGGAGCGCAATAGTGACTCTTCTTACCAGAAAACAACTCTTGTTCCTAGGACCAGAAACTGCATGTGACTCAACTCCATTTAGGACTGGGAAACAAACGCTAGCTCGCCTTACAAGAAATACACTCTGCTTTAGAGAAAAGAGCACTCTTCTACTCTACTGTGTTTCCTGTAGGGCCAGAACAGTGAGCTTGCTCAGAACAAAAGAACTGTGCTTCCTACACACACGGCCATATCTAGTTCAATTCTGTTTAGGAACCTTACAAGAACAGTAGATCCCCTTCAGTCCAATATACTTTACTTGCTGGGAACAGACGCCAGTGCTATTTGTCCTGTGTATGGCAATGGCAGCGCAATAGTGACTATTCTTACCATAAAACAACTATTGCTCGTAGGACCAGAAACTGCATGAGATTCAACTCCATTTAGGACTGGGAAACAAGTGCTAGCTCGCCTTACAAGAAACACACTTTGCTTTTGAGAAAAGAGCACTCTTCTACTCTACTGTGTTTCCTATGGGGTCCAAACAGTGAGCTTGCTCAGAACAGAAAACTGTGCTTCCTACACACGGACCATATCTAGTTCAACTCTGCTTAGGAAACCGACAAGAACAGTTGCTCCTTTCAGTCCGATACACTGTAATTGCTGGGAACAGACGTGAGTGCTATTTGCACTGTGTATCGCAATGGGAGCACAATAGTGACTTTCCTTACGAGAAAACAACTCTTGCTCGTAGGACCAGAAACTGCATGTGATTCAACTCCATTTAGGACTGGGAAACAAACACTAGCTCGCCTTACAAGAAACACACTCTGCTTTTGAGAAAAGAGCACTCTTCTACTCTACTGTGTTTCCTATGTGGTCGAAACAGTGAGCTTGCTCAGAACAAAAGAACTGAGCTTCCTACACACACGGGCCATATCTCGTTCAACTCTGTTTAGGAAACTGACAACAACAGTAGCTACTCTTCAGTCCGATACACTGTACTTGCTGGGAACAGACGCGAGTGCTATTTGCACTGTGTATGGCAATGGGAGCACAATAATGACTCTTCTTACCAGAAAACAACTCTTGCTCGTAGGACCAGAAACTGCATGAGATTCAACTCCATTTAGGACTGGAAAAAAACGCTAGCTCGCATTACAAGAAACACACTCTGCTTTTGAGAAAAGAGCCCTCTTATACTCTAAAGTGTTTCCTATAGCGACAGAACAGTGATCTTGCTCAGAAAAAAAAAAGCTGTGCTTCCTACACACACGGGCCATATCTAGTTCAACTCTGCTTAGGAAACTGACAAAAACAGTAGCTCCTCTTCAGTACGATACCCTGTACTAGCTGGGAACACACGCGAGTGCTATTTGCACTGTGTATGGTAATGGGAGCGCAATAGTGACTTTTCTTACCAGAAAAAAACTCTTGCTAGTAGGACCAGAAACTGCATGTGATTCAACTCCATTTAGGACTGGGAAACAAATGCTAGCTCGCCTTACATGAAACACACTCTGCTTTTGAGAAAAGAGCACTCTTCTACTCTACTGTGTTTCCTATGGGTGGGAACAGTGAGCTTGCTCAGAACAAAAGAACTGTGCTTCCTACACACACGGGCCATATCTAGTTCAACTCTGCTTAGGAAACTGACAAGAACAGTATCTCCTCTTCACTCCAATTCACTGTACATGCTAAGAACAGACGCCAGGACTATTTGCTCTGTGTATGACAATGGGAGCGCAATAGGGACCTTCTTACCAGAAAACAACTCTTGCTCGTAGGACCAGAAACTGCATGTGATTCAACTCCATTTAGGACTGGGAAACAAATGCTAGCTCGCCTTACATGAAACACACTAAGCTTTTGAGAAAAGAGTACTCTTCTACTCTACTGAGTCTCCTATGGGATCCGAATAGTGAGCTTGCTCAGAACAAAAGAACTGTGCTTCCTACACACACGGGTCATATCTAGTTCAACTCTGCTTAAAAAACTGACAAGAACAGTAGCTCCTCTTCAGTCCAATCCACTGTACTTGCTGGGAACAGATGCAAGTGATATTTGCACTGTGTATGGCAATGGGAGTGCAATAGTGACTCTTCTTACCAGAAAAAAACTCTTGCTCGTAGGACAAAAACTGCATGTGTCTCAACTCCATTTAGGACTGGGAAAGAAACGCAAGCTCGCATTACAAGAAACACATTCTGCATTTGAGAAAAGAGCACTCTTCTACTCTACTGTGTTTACTATGGGGTCCAAACAGTGAGCTTGCTCAGAACAGAAATCATTGCTTCCTACACATGGACCATATCTAGTTCAACTCTGCTTAGGAAACTGACAAGAACAGTAGCTCCTCTTCAGTCCGATACACTGTAATTGCTGGGAACAGACGCGAGTGCTATTTGCACTGTGTATGGCAATGGGAGCGCAATAGTGACTTTCCTTACCAGAAAACAACTCTTGCTCGTAGGACCAGAAACTGCATGTGATTCAACTCCATTTAAAACTGGGAAACAAACACTAGCTCGCCTTACAAGAAACACACCCTGCTTTTGAGAAAAGAGCACTCTTCTACTCTACTGTGTTTCCTATGTGGTCAAAACAGTGAGCTTGCTCAGAACAAAAGAACTGAGCTTCCTACACACACGGGCCATATCTCGTTCAACTCTGTTTAGGAAACTGACAACAACAGTAGCTACTCTTCAGTCCGATACACTGTACTTGCTGGGAACAGACGCGAGTGCTATTTGCACTGTGTATGGCAATGGGAGCACAATAGTGACTCTTCTTACCAGAAAACAACTCTTGCTCGTAGGACCAGAAACTGCATGAGATTCAACTCCATTTAGGACAGGGAAAAAAAAACACTAGCTCACCTTACAAGAAACACACTCTGCTTTTGAGAAAAGAGCACTCTTCTACTCTACTGTGTTTCCTATAAGGCCAGAACAGTGAGCTTGCTCAGAACAAAAGAACTGTGCTTCCTACAAACACGGCCATATGTAGTTCAATTCTGCTTAGGAACCTGACATGAAGAGTAGATCCTCTTCAGTCCAATACAGTGTACTTGCTGGGAACAGACAACAGTGCTATTTGTCCTATGTATGGCAATGGCAGCACAATAGTGACTCTTCTTACCAGAAAACAACTCTTGCTCGTAGGACCAGAAACTACATGGGATTCAACTACATTTAGGACTGGGAAACAAATGCTAGCTCACCTTACAAGAAACACACTATGCTTTTGAGAAAACAGCACTCTTCTACTCTACTGTGTTTCCTGTAGGGCCAGAACAGTGAACTTGCTCAGAACAAAAAAACGGTGCTTGCTACACACACGGCCATATTTAGTTCAATTCTGATTAGGAACCTGACAAGAACAGTAGATCCTCTTCAGTCCAATACACTGTACTTGGTGGGAACAGACGCCAGTGCTATTTGACCTGTGTATGGCAATGGCAACGCAATAGTGACTATTCTTACCATAAAACAACTCTTGCTCGTAGGACCAGAAACTGCATGTGATTCAACTCCATTTACGATTGGGAAACAAATGCTAGCTCGCCTTACAAGAAACACACTCTGCTTTAGAGAAAAGAGCACTCCTCTACTCTGCTGTGTTTCCTATGGGGTCTGAACAGTGAGCTTGCTCAGAACAAAAAAACTGTGCTTCCTACACACACGGCCATATCTAGTTCAATTCTGCTTATAAACCTGACAAGAACAGTAGATCCTCTTCAGTCCAATACACTGTACTTGGTGGGAACAGACGCCAGTGCTATTTGTCCTGTGTATGGCAATGGCAGCACAATAGTGACTATTCTTACCATAAAACAACTCTTGCTCGTAGGACCAGAAACTGCATGTGATTCAACTCCATTTAGGACTGGGAAACAAACACTAGCTCGCCTTACAAGAAACACACTCTGCTTTAGAGAAAAGAGCACTCCTCTACTCTACTGTGTTTCCTATGGGGTCCGAACAGTGACCTTGCTCAGAACAGAAAACATTGCTTCCTACACACGGACCATATCTAGTTCAACTCTGCTTAGGAAACTGACAAGAACAGTAGCTCCTCTTCAGTCCCATACACTGTAATTGCTGGGAACAGACGCGAGTGCTATTTGCACTGTGTATGGCAATGGGAGCGCAATAGTGACTTTCCTTACCAGAAAACAACTCTTGCTCGTAGGACCAGAAACTGCATGTGATTCAACTCCATTTAAAACTGGGAAACAAACACTAGCTCGCCTTACAAGAAACACACTCTCCTTTTGAGAAAAGAGCACTCTTCTACTCTACTGTGTTTCCTATGGGGCCAAAAGAGTGATCTTGCTCAGAAAAAAAAAGCTATGCTTCCTACACACACGGGCCATATCTAGTTCAACTCTGCTGAGGAAACTGACAAAAACAGTAGCTCCTCTTCAGTACGATACCCTGTACTAGCTGGGAACACACGCGAGTGCTATTTGCACTGTGTATGGCAATGGGAGCGCAATAGTGACTTTTCTTATCAGAAAACAACTCTTGCTCATAGGACCAGAAACTGCATGTGATTCAACTCCATTTAGGACTGGGAAACAAATGCTAGCTCGCCTTACATGAAACACACTCTGCTTTTGAGAAAAGAGCACTCTTCTACTCTACTGTGTTTCCTATGCGTGGGAAAAGTGAGCTTGCTCAGAACAAAAGAACTGTGCTTCCTACACTCACGGGCCATATCTAGTTCAACTCTGCTTAGGAAACTGACAAGAACAGTAGCTCCTCTTCAGTCCAATTCACTGTACATGCTAGGAAAGACGCCAGGACTATTTGCTCTGTGTATGACAATGGGAGCGCAATAGGGACTCTTCTTACCAGAAAAGAACTCTTGCTCGTAGGACCAGAAACTGCATGTGATTCAACTCCTTTTAGGAGTGGGAAACAAATGCCAGCTCGCCTTACATGAAACACACTCTGCTTTTGAGAAAAGAGTACTCTTCTACTCTACTGAGTCTCCTATGGGATCCGAACAGTGAGCTTGCTCAGAAAAAAAGAACTGTGCTTCCTACACACACGGCCATATGCAGTTCAATTCTGCTTAAGAACCTGACAAGAACAGTAGATCCTCTTCAGTCCAATACACTGTACTTGCTGGGAACAGATGCAAGTGCTATTTGCACTGTGTATGGCAATGGGAGTGCAATAGTGAATCTTCTTACCAGAAAAAAAACTCTTGCTCTTAGGACCCAAAACTGCATGTGTCTCAACTCCATTTAGGACTGGGAAACAAACGCTAGCTCGCCTTACATGAAACACACTCTGCTTTAGAGAAAAGAGCACTCTTCTACTCTACTGTGTTTCTTATAGGGCCAGAACAGTGAGCTTGCTCAGAACAAGAGAACTGTTCTTCCTACACACACGCGCCATATCTCGTTCAACTCTGCTTAGGAAACTGACAAGAACAGTAGCTCCTCTTCAGTCCGATACACTGTACTTGATGGGAATAGACGCGAGTGCTCTTTGCACTGTGTATGGCAATGGGAACACAATAGTGACTTTCCTTACCAGAAAACAACTCTTGTTCGTAGGACCAGAAACTGCATGTGATTCAACTCCATTTAGGACTGGGAAAAAAAACACTAGCTCGCCTTACAAGAAACACACTCTGCTTTAGAGAAAAGAGCACTCTTCTACTCTACTGTGTTTCCTATAGGGCCAGAACAGTGAGCTTGCTCAGAAAAAAAGAACTGTGCTTCCTACACACACGGCCATATGCAGTTCAATTCTGCTTAAGAACCTGACAAGAACAGTAGATCCTATTCAGTCCAATACACTGTACTTGGTAGGAACAGACGCCAGTGCTATTTGTCCTGTGTATGGCAATGGCAGCGCAATAGTGACTATTCTTACCATAAAACAACTCTTGCTCGTAGGACCAGAAACTGTATGTGATTCAACTCCATTTAGGACTGGGAAACAAATGCTAGCTCGCCTTACAAGAAACACACTCTGCTTTAGAGAAAAGAGCACTCCTCTACTCAACTGTGTTTCCTATGGGGTCCGAACAGTGAGCTTGCTCAGAACAAAAAAACTGAGCTTCCTACACACACGGCCATATCTAGTTCAATTCTGCTTATAAACCTGACAAGAACAGTAGATCCTCTTCAGTCCAATACACTGTACTTGCTGGGAACAGATGCAAGTGCTATTTGTACTGTGTATGGCAATGGGAGTGCAATAGTGACTCTTCTTACCAGAAAAAAACTCTTGCTCATAGGACCAAAAACTGCATGTGTCCCAACTCCATTTAGGACTGGGAAAGAAACGCTAGCTCGCCTTACAAGAAAAACACACTGCTTTTGAGAAAAGAGCACTCTTCTACTCTACTGTGTTTCCTATGGGGTCCGAAAAGTGAGCTTGCTCAGAACAAAAGAACTGTGCTTCCTACACACACGGGCCATATCTAGTTCAACTCTGCTTAGGAAACTGACATGAACAGTAGATCCTCTTCAGTCCAATACACTGTACTTGCTGGGAACAGATGCAAGTGCTATTTGTACTGTGTATGGCAATGGGAGTGCAATAGTGACTCTTCTTACCAGAAAAAAACTCTTGCTCGTAGGACCAAAAGTGCATGTGTCCCAACTCCATTTAGGACTGGGAAAGAAACGCTAGCTCGCCTTACAAGAAAAACACTCTGCTTTTGAGAAAAGAGCATTCTTCTAATATACTGTGTTTCCTATAGGGCCAGAACAGTGAGCTTCCTCAGAACAAAAGAACTGTGCTTCCTGCACACATGGGCCATATCTATTCAATTCTGCTTAGGAAACTGACAAGAACTGTAGATCCTCTTCAGTCCAATACACTGTACATGCTGGGAACAGACGCCAGTACTATTTGCCCTGTGTATGACAATGGGAGCACAATAGTGACTCTTCTTACCAGAAAACAACTCTTGCTCATAGGACCAGAAACTGCATGTGATTCAACTCCATTTAAGACTGGGAAACAAACGCTAGCTTGCCTTACAAGAAAAACACTCTGCTTTTGAGAAAAGAGCACTCTTCTACTCTTCTGTGTTTCCTATAGGGCCAGAACAGTGAGCTTGATCAGAACAAAAGAATTGTGCTTCCTTCACACGGGCCATATCTAGTTCAACTCTGCTTAGGAAACTGACATAACAGTAGTTCCTCTTCAGTCCGATACACTGTACTTGCTGGGAACGGACCGAGTGCTATTTGCACTATGTATGGTAATGGGAGCGCAATAGTGACTTTCCTTACCAGAAAACAACTCTTGCTCGTAGGACCAGTAACTGCATGTGATTTAACTCCATTTAGGACTGGGAAACAACCGCTAGCTCGCCTTACAAGAAACACACTCTGCTTTTGAGAAAAGAGCACTGTTCTACTCTACTGTGTTTCCTATAGGGCCAGAACAGTGAGCTTGCTGAGAACAAAAGAACTGTGCTTCCTACACACACGGACCATATCTAGTTCAACTATGCTTTGGAAACTGACAAGAACAGTAGCTCCTATTCAGTCCAATACACTTTACTTGCTGGGAACAAACGCCAGTGCTATTTGCACTGTGTATGGCAATAGGAGCACAATAGTGACTCTTCTTACCAGAAAACAACTCTTGCTCGTGGGACCAAAAACTGCATGTGACTCAACTCCATTTAGGACTGGAAAACAAACGCTAGCTCGCCTTACAAGAAACACACTCTGCTTTAGAGAAAAGAGCACTCTTCTACTCTACTGTGTTTCCTATAGGGCCAGAACAGTGAGCTTGCTCAGAACAAAAGAACTGTGCTTCCTGCACACACGGCCATATCTAGTTCAACTCTGCTTAGGAACCTGACAAGAACAGTAGATCCTCTTCAGTCCAATACACTGTACATGCTGGGAACCGATGCCAGTGCTATTTTCCCTGTGTATGACAATTGGAGCGCAATAGTGACTCTTCTTGCCAGAAAACAACTCTTGTTCGTAGGACCAGAAACTGCATGTGATTCAACTCCATTTAGGACTGGGAAACAAACGCCAGCTCGCCTTACAAAAACACACTCTGCTTTTGAGAAAAGAGCACTCTTCTACTCTACTGTGTTTCCAAAGGGGTCCAAACAGTGAGCTTGCTCAGAACAAAAGAACTGTGCTTCCTACACACACGGATCATATCTAGTTCAACTCTGCTGAGGAAACTGACAAGAACAGTAGCTCCTAATCAGTCCAATACACTGTACTTGAAGGGAACAGACGCAAGTACTATTTGCACTGTTTATGGCAATTGGAGAGCAATAGTGTCTCTTCTTACCAGAAAACAACTCTTTCTCATAGGACCAAAAACTGCATGTGACTCAACTCCATTTAGGACTGGGAAACAAACGCGAGCTCACCTTACAAGAAAAACACTCTGCTTTAGAGAAAAGAGCACTCTTCTCCTCTACTGTGTTTCCTATGGGGTCCAAAGTGTGAGCTTGCTCAGAACAAAAGAACTGTGCTTCCTACACACATGTATCATATCTAGTTCAACTCTGCTTAGGAAACTGACAAGAACAGTAGCTCCTATACAGTCCAATACACTGTACTTGCTGGGAAAAGACGCGAGTGCTTTTTGCACTGTGTATGGAATTTGGAGCGCAATAGTGACTCTTCTTACCAGAAAACAACTCTTGCTCGTAGGAACAAAAACTGCATGTGATTCAACTCCATTTAGGACTGGGAAACAAACGCTAGCTCGCCTTACAAGAAACACACTCTGCTTTAGAGAAAAGAGCACTCTTCTTCTCTACTGTGTTTCCTATAGGGCCAGAACAGTGAGCTTGCTCAGAACAAGAGAACTGTGCTTCTTACACACGGGCCCTATCTCGTTCAACTCTGCTTAGGAAACTGACAAGAACAGTAGCTCCTCTTCAGTCCAATACACTGTACTTGCTGGGAACAGACGCGAGTGCTATTTGCACTGTGTATGGTAGTTGGAACACAATAGTGACTTTCCTTACCAGAAAACAACTCTTCCGCATAGGACCAGAAACTGCATGTGATTCAACTCCATTTAGGACTGGGAAACAAATGCGAGCTCGCCTTACAAGAAACACACTCTGCTTTAGAGAAAAGATCACTCTTCTACTCTACTGTGTTTCCTATGTGGTCCGAACAGTGAGCTTGCTCAGAACAAAAAAACTGTGCTTCCTCCACACACGGCCATATCTAGTTCAATTCTGCTTAGGAACCTGAAATGAACAGTAGATCCTCTTCAGTCCAATACACTGTACTTGCTGGGAACAGACAACAGTGCTATTTGTCCTGTGTATGGCAATGGCAGCACAATAGTGACTCTTCTTACGAGAAAAGATCTCTTGCTCGTAGGACCAGAAACTGCATGTGATTCAACTCCATTTAGGACTGGGAAACAAACACTAGCTCGCCTTACAAGAAACACACTCTGCTTTTGAGAAAAGAGCACTCTTCTACTCTAAAGTGTTTCCTATAGGGCCAGAACAGTGAGCTTGCTCAGAACAAAAGAACTGTGCTTCCTACACACGGACCATATCTAGTTCAACTCTGCTTAGGGAACTGACAGTACAGTAGCTTCTATTCAGTCAAATACACTGTACTTCCTGGGAACAGACGCGAGTGCTATTTGTAATGTGTATGGCAATGGGAGCACAATAGTGACTTTCCTTACCAGAAAACAACTCTTGCTCGTAGGACCAGAAACTGCATGTGATTCAACTCCATTTAGGACTAGGAAACAAACGCTAGCTCACCTTACAAGAAATACACTCTGCTTTTGAGAAAAGAGCACTGCTGTGGGATGTATGGCAAATGTGTTGCTAAATAATCAATAAAACACTGATTGGCCGTTGGCTAGGCAGGAAGTGTAGGCGGGGCAAGGAGGAGAATAAAGCAGGGAAGTGGAAGGCTGAGAGAGAGACACTGCCAGCCGCCATCAGGACAAGGAAGATGTAAGGTACCAGTAAGCCATGAGCCATGTGGAAAGTAAAAATTAATAGAAATCTGCTAAATATAAGAGTAAGAGCTAGACAATAACAGGCCTTAGCTAATGGCCAAGCAGTTTAAATAATGTAAGAGTCTTTGTGTTTATTTTATAAGTGGGCTCTGAGACTGGCGGGACTTGGTGGTGGGAGCTGGAGAGAAATTCTCCAGCAACAAATGGCGTCCAATGTGTTGGCAAGGGTTTCCACCTAAAAACTGAGAAAAAAGATTCTAAAACGGAGCTAAAAACAGCTCCTAGTTGTCTCTTTCAAGCTAGTGGCAGCCTGCGTGTTTGAGCTACTATGGCGGGTTCCTGGCGTGCATGCTTGACCTGCAGTATGGCGCGAATGAGGCCTCTGCAAGTGGCACATTAAGCTGTGTGGTGGATTTAGCCTTTGCTAGTACAAAACAAAACAAAACAAAAAAAAGAGATTTCTGGGCTACACGCTGCTTTGATAGAAGCAGAGACCCACTATTTCTGAGAGTTGATGGCTCCCAGAGCTGGCGGATAACGTAGCCATGTTGGGAAGCTGAGGTGAGCGGAGCCAGCAGCCACAGCTGCTGCAGTTCAAAGCAATAGATTCACAATAAGACAGATTCAGATGTAATAGTTTACAATATGTGTAAAAGATACGTAGGCTTGAAAGAGACAAAAAAGGTGATATATAGAGTTATAGAAACAAATACATAGTTTTAAAAAATAAAGTCATTAAAGAGACAGTAAAGGTAGTATAAAAAATAAGCCACGTAAAAATGGATATTACACAGAGAATCTGGATTGTGTTGTCGTTGGGACTTTTAACTGCAGAAAAACATTTGATTGTAAAAGCTGTAGAGTTATGCCAAAATGTATATTTTAAAGATACCTTGACTTCTAAATTTGGATGTAAGGATATGTTGCTTTGGAAAAGAGTCTCTTTTGTTTCCACAGAAAGCCAGAGGCTATGGATTTGTTCAAGATTAAGATACATCAGGTTTGACCAGCCAAGACCCCCTGAAGGTCTCCTATGACACCATGGCCCAGATGATCCAACATCCAGAATGGTTTAAAGGCATCTGGCTCAGACGATACAGCCTCATGGACTATTCCATAATTCTAAATTTTTTTTTGTTTCCCCACAAGATACAGCGCCCCCTTCCAGCAGGAAGTAGTAAGAGAAGCTACGCCCAAATTGCCAAATTATATGTAATTTTACTTTGTTAAGGTTAAAACCTTCCTTTTTGAAAAAAAAAGGGGGGGAAGTGCTGTGGGATGTATGGCAAATGTGTTGCTAATTAATCAATAAAACACTGATTGGCCGTTGGCTAGGCAGGAAGTGTAGGCGGGGCAAGGAGGAGAATAAAGCGGGGAAGTGGAAGGCTGAGAGAGAGACACTGCCAGCTGCCATCAGGACAAGGAAGATGTGAGGTACCAGTAAGCCATGAGCCATGTGGCAAAGTAAAGATTAATAGAAATGGGTAAATATAAGAGTAAGAGCTAGACAATAACAGGCCTGAGCTAATGGCCAAGCAGTTTAAATAATGTAAGAGTCTGTGTGTTTATTTTATAAGTGGGCTCTGAGACTGGCGGGACTTGGTGGTGGGAGCTGGAGAGAAATTCTCCAGCAACAGAGCACTCTTCTACTCTACTATGTTTCCTATGGGGTCCAAACAGTGAGCTTGCTCAGAACAAAAGAACTGTGCTTCCTACACACATGGACCATATCTAGTTCAACTCTGCTTAGGAAACTGACAAGAACAGTAGCTCCTATTCAGTCCAATACACAGTATTTGCTGGGAAAAGACGCGAGTGCTATTTGCACTGTGTATGGAATTTGGAGCGCAACAGTGACTCTTCTTACCAGAAAACAACTCTTGCTCGTAGGAACAAAAACTGCCTGTGACTCAACTACATTTATGACTGTGAAACAAACGCTAGCTCGCCTTACAAGAAACACACTCTGCTTTAGAGAAAAGAGCACTCTTCTACTCTACTGTGTTTCCTATAGGGCCAGAACAGTGAGCTTGCTCAGAACAAGAGAACTGTGCTTCCTACACACACGGGCCATATCTCGTTCAACTCTGCTTAGGAAACTGACAAGAACAGTAGCTCCTCTTCAGTCCGATACACTGTACTTGCTGGGAACAGACGCGAGTGCTATTTGCACTGTGTATGGCAGTGGGAACACAATAGTGACTTTCCTTACCAGAAAACAACTCTTGCTCGTAGGACCAGAAAGTGCATGTGATTCAACTCCATTTAGGACTGGGAAACAAACGCTAGCTCGCCTTACAAGAAACACACTCTGCTATTACGAAAAGAGCACTCTTCTACTCTACTGTGTTTCCTATAGGGAAAGAACAGTGAGCTTGCTCAGAACAAAAAAACTGTGCTTCCTCCACACACGGACATATCTAGTTCAACTCTGCTTAGGAAACTGACAAGAACAGTAGCTTCTCTTCAGTCCAATACACTGTACTTGCTGGGAACAGACGCGAGTGCTATTTGCACTGTGTATGGCAATGGGAGCGCAATAGTGACTCTTCTTAGAAGAAAACAAACTTGCTCCTAGGACCAGAAACTGCATGGCATTCAACTCCGTTTAGGACTGGGAAACAAACGCTAGCTCGCCTTGCAAGAAACACACCCTGCTTCTGAGAAAACAGCACTCTTCTACTCTCCTGTGTTTCCTATAGGGCCAGAACAGTGAGCTTGCTCAGAACAAAAGAACTGTGCTTCCTACACACACGGGGCATATCTAGTTCAACTCTGCTTAGGAACCTGACAAGAACAGTAGCTTCTCTTCAGTCCGATACACTGTAATAGCTGGGAACAGACAACAGTGCTATTTGTCCTGTGTATGGCAATGGCAGCACAATAGTGACTCTTCTTACGAGAAAAGATCTCTTGCTCGTAGGACCAGAAACTGCATGGGATTCAACTCTATTTAGGACTGGGAAACAAACACTAGCTCGCCTTACAAGAAACACACTCTGCTTTTGAGAAAAGAGCACTCTTCTACTCTAAAGTGTTTCCTATAGGGCCAGAACAGTGAGCTTGCTGAGAACAAAAGAACTGTGCTTCCTACACACACAGGCCATATCTAGTTCAACTCTGCTTAGGAAACTAACAAGAACAGTAGCTCCTCTTCAGTCCGATACACTGTAATAGCTGGGAACACACGCGAGTGCTATTTGCACTGTGTATGTCAATGAGAGCGCAATAGTGTCTTTCCTTACCAGAAAACAACTCTTGCTCGTAGGACTAGAAACTGCATGTGATTCAACTCCATTTAGGACTGGGAAACAAACGCGAGCTCGCCTTACATGAAACACACACTGCTTTTGAGAAAAGAGCACTCTTCTACTCTACTGTGTTTCCTATGGGGTCCGAAAAGTGAGCTTGCTCAGAACAAAAGAACTGTGCTTCCTACACACACGGGCCATATCTAGTTCAACTCTGCTTAGGAAACTGACATGAACAGTAGATCCTCTTCAGTCCAATACACTGTACTTGCTGGGAACAGATGCAAGTGCTATTTGTACTGTGTATGGCAATGGGAGTGCAATAGTGACTCTTCTTACCAGAAAAATACTCTTGCTCGTAGGACCAAAAACTGCATGTGTCCCAACTCCATTTAGGACTGGGAAAGAAACGCTAGCTCGCCTTACAAGAAAAACACTCTGCTTTTGAGAAAAGAGCATTCTTCTAATATACTGTGTTTCCTATAGGGCCAGAACAGTGAGCTTCCTCAGAACAAAAGAACTGTGCTTCCTGCACACATGGGCCATATCTATTCAATTCTGCTTAGGAAACTGACAAGAACTGTAGATCCTCTTCAGTCCAATACACTGTACATGCTGGGAACAGACGCCAGTACTATTTGCCCTGTGTATGACAATGGGAGCACAATAGTGACTCTTCTTACCAGAAAACAATTCTTGCTCATAGGACCAGAAACTGCATGTGATTCAACTCCATTTAAGACTGGGAAACAAACGCTAGCTCGCCTTACAAGAAAAACACTCTGCTTTTGAGAAAAGAGCACTCTTCTACTCTTCTGTGTTTCCTATAGGGCCAGAACAGTGAGCTTGATCAGAACAAAAGAATTGTGCTTCCTTCACACGGGCCATATCTAGTTCAACTCTGCTTAGGAAACTGACATAACAGTAGTTCCTCTTCAGTCCGATACACTGTACTTGCTGGGAACGGACCGAGTGCTAATTGCACTATGTATGGTAATGGGAGCGCAATAGTGACTTTCCTTACCAGAAAACAACTCTTGCTCGTAGGACCAGTAACTGCATGTGATTTAACTCCATTTAGGACTGGGAAACAACCGCTAGCTCGCCTTACAAGAAACACACTCTGCTTTTGAGAAAAGAGCACTGTTCTACTCTACTGTGTTTCCTATAGGGCCAGAACAGTGAGCTTGCTGAGAACAAAAGAACTGTGCTTCCTACACACACGGACCATATCTAGTTCAACTCTGCTTTGGAAACTGACAAGAACAGTAGCTCCTATTCAGTCCAATACACTGTACTTGCTGGGAACAGACGCCAGTGCTATTTGCACTGTGTATGGCAATAGGAGCGCAATAGTGACTCTTCTTGCCAGAAAACAACTCTTGCTCGTGGGACCAAAAACTGCATGTGACTCAACTCCATTTCTGACTGGAAAACAAACGCTAGCTCGCCTTACAAGAAACACACTCTGCTTTAGAGAAAAGAGCACTCTTCTACTCTACTGTGTTTCCTATAGGGCCAGAACAGTGAGCTTGCTCAGAACAAAAGAACTGTGCTTCCTGCACACACGGCCATATCTAGTTCAACTCTGCTTAGGAACCTGACAAGAACAGTAGATCCTCTTCAGTCCAATACACTGTACATGCTGGGAACCGATGCCAGTGCTATTTGCCCTGTTTATGGCAATTGGAGAGCAATAGTGACTCTTCTTGCCAGAAAACAACTCTTGCTCGTAGGACCAGAAACTGCATGTGATTCAACTCCATTTAGGACTGGGAAACAAACGCGAGCTCACGTTACAAGAAAAACATTCTTCTTTAGAGAAAAGAGCACTCTTCTCCTCTACTGTGTTTCCTATGGGGTCCAAAGAGTGAGCTTGCTCAGAACAAAAGAACTGTGCTTCCTACACACATGTATCATATCTAGTTCAACTCTGCTTAGGAAACTGACAAGAACAGTAGCTCCTATACAGTCCAATACACTGTACTTGCTGGGAAAAGACGGGAGTGCTTTTTGCACTGTGTATGGAATTTGGAGCGCAATAGTGTCTCTTCTTACCAGAAAACAACTCTTGCTCGTAGGACCAAAAACTGCATGTGATTCAACTCCATTTAGGACTGGGAAACAAACGCTAGCTCGCCTTACAAGAAACACACTCTGCTTTACAGAAAAGAGCACTCTTCTTCTCTACTGTGTTTCCTATAGGGCCAGAACAGTGAGCTTGCTCAGAACAAGAGAACTGTGCTTCCTACACACGGGCCCTATCTCGTTCAACTCTGCTTAGGAAACTGACAAGAACAGTAGCTCCTCTTCAGTCCGATACACTGTACTTGCTGGGAACAGACGCGAGTGCTTTTTGCACTGTGTATGGAATTTGGAGCGCAATAGTGACTCTTCTTACCAGAAAACAACTCTTGCTCGTAGGACCAAAAACTGCATGTGATTCAACTCCATTTAGGACTGGGAAACAAACGCTAGCTCGCCTTACAAGAAACACACTCTGCTTTAGAGAAAAGAGCACTCTTCTTCTCTACTGTGTTTCCTATAGGGCCAGAACAGTGAGCTTGCTCAGAACAAGAGAACTGTTCTTCCTACACACGGGCCCTATCTCGTTCAACTCTGCTTAGGAAACTGACAAGAACAGTAGCTCCTCTTCAGTCCGATACACTGTACTTGCTGGGAACAGACGCGAGTGCTATTTGCACTGTGTATGGTAGTGGAAACACAATAGTGACTTTCCTTACCAGAAAACAACTCTTCCGCGTAGGACCAGAAACTGCATGTGATTCAACTCCATTTAGGACTGGGAAACAAATGCGAGCTCGCCTTACAAGAAAAACACTCTGCTTTAGAGAAAAGAGCACTCTTCTCCTCTACTGTGTTTCCTATGGGGTCCAAAGTGTGAGCTTGCTCAGAACAAAAGAACTGTGCTTCCTACACACATGTATCATATCTAGTTCAACTCTGCTTAGGAAACTGACAAGAACAGTAGCTCCTATACAGTCCAATACACTGTACTTGCTGGGAAAAGACGCGAGTGCTTTTTGCACTGTGTATGGAATTTGGAGCGCAATAGTGACTCTTCTTACCAGAAAACAACTCTTGCTCGTAGGAACAAAAACTGCATGTGATTCAACTCCATTTAGGACTGGGAAACAAACGCTAGCTCGCCTTACAAGAAACACACTCTGCTTTAGAGAAAAGAGCACTCTTCTTCTCTACTGTGTTTCCTATAGGGCCAGAACAGTGAGCTTGCTCAGAACAAGAGAACTGTGCTTCCTACACACGGGCCCTATCTCGTTCAACTCTGCTTAGGAAACTGACAAGAACAGTAGCTCCTCTTCAGTCCAATACACTGTACTTGCTGGGAACAGACGCGAGTGCTATTTGCACTGTGTATGGTAGTTGGAACACAATAGTGACTTTCCTTACCAGAAAACAACTCTTCCGCATAGGACCAGAAACTGCATGTGATTCAACTCCATTTAGGACTGGGAAACAAATGCGAGCTCGCCTTACAAGAAACACACTCTGCTTTAGAGAAAAGATCACTCTTCTACTCTACTGTGTTTCCTATGTGGTCCGAACAGTGAGCTTGCTCAGAACAAAAAAACTGTGCTTCCTCCACACACGGCCATATCTAGTTCAATTCTGCTTAGGAACCTGAAATGAACAGTAGATCCTCTTCAGTCCAATACACTGTACTTGCTGGGAACAGACAACAGTGCTATTTGTCCTGTGTATGGCAATGGCAGCACAATAGTGACTCTTCTTACGAGAAAAGATCTCTTGCTCGTAGGACCAGAAACTGCATGTGATTCAACTCCATTTAGGACTGGGAAACAAACACTAGCTCGCCTTACAAGAAACACACTCTGCTTTTGAGAAAAGAGCACTCTTCTACTCTAAAGTGTTTCCTATAGGGCCAGAACAGTGAGCTTGCTCAGAACAAAAGAACTGTGCTTCCTACACACGGACCATATCTAGTTCAACTCTGCTTAGGGAACTGACAGTACAGTAGCTTCTATTCAGTCAAATACACTGTACTTCCTGGGAACAGACGCGAGTGCTATTTGTAATGTGTATGGCAATGGGAGCACAATAGTGACTTTCCTTACCAGAAAACAACTCTTGCTCGTAGGACCAGAAACTGCATGTGATTCAACTCCATTTAGGACTAGGAAACAAACGCTAGCTCACCTTACAAGAAATACACTCTGCTTTTGAGAAAAGAGCACTGCTGTGGGATGTATGGCAAATGTGTTGCTAAATAATCAATAAAACACTGATTGGCCGTTGGCTAGGCAGGAAGTGTAGGCGGGGCAAGGAGGAGAATAAAGCAGGGAAGTGGAAGGCTGAGAGAGAGACACTGCCAGCCGCCATCAGGACAAGGAAGATGTAAGGTACCAGTAAGCCATGAGCCATGTGGAAAGTAAAAATTAATAGAAATCTGCTAAATATAAGAGTAAGAGCTAGACAATAACAGGCCTTAGCTAATGGCCAAGCAGTTTAAATAATGTAAGAGTCTTTGTGTTTATTTTATAAGTGGGCTCTGAGACTGGCGGGACTTGGTGGTGGGAGCTGGAGAGAAATTCTCCAGCAACAAATGGCGTCCAATGTGTTGGCAAGGGTTTCCACCTAAAAACTGAGAAAAAAGATTCTAAAACGGAGCTAAAAACAGCTCCTAGTTGTCTCTTTCAAGCTAGTGGCAGCCTGCGTGTTTGAGCTACTATGGCGGGTTCCTGGCGTGCATGCTTGACCTGCAGTATGGCGCGAATGAGGCCTCTGCAAGTGGCACATTAAGCTGTGTGGTGGATTTAGCCTTTGCTAGTACAAAACAAAACAAAACAAAAAAAAGAGATTTCTGGGCTACACGCTGCTTTGATAGAAGCAGAGACCCACTATTTCTGAGAGTTGATGGCTCCCAGAGCTGGCGGATAACGTAGCCATGTTGGGAAGCTGAGGTGAGCGGAGCCAGCAGCCACAGCTGCTGCAGTTCAAAGCAATAGATTCACAATAAGACAGATTCAGATGTAATAGTTTACAATATGTGTAAAAGATACGTAGGCTTGAAAGAGACAAAAAAGGTGATATATAGAGTTATAGAAACAAATACATAGTTTTAAAAAATAAAGTCATTAAAGAGACAGTAAAGGTAGTATAAAAAATAAGCCACGTAAAAATGGATATTACACAGAGAATCTGGATTGTGTTGTCGTTGGGACTTTTAACTGCAGAAAAACATTTGATTGTAAAAGCTGTAGAGTTATGCCAAAATGTATATTTTAAAGATACCTTGACTTCAAAATTTGGATGTAAGGATATGTTGCTTTGGAAAAGAGTCTCTTTTGTTTCCACAGAAAGCCAGAGGCTATGGATTTGTTCAAGATTAAGATACATCAGGTTTGACCAGCCAAGACCCCCTGAAGGTCTCCTATGACACCATGGCCCAGATGATCCAACATCCAGAATGGTTTAAAGGCATCTGGCTCAGACGATACAGCCTCATGGACTATTCCATAATTCTAAATTTTTTTTTGTTTCCCCACAAGATACAGCGCCCCCTTCCAGCAGGAAGTAGTAAGAGAAGCTACGCCCAAATTGCCAAATTATATGTAATTTTACTTTGTTAAGGTTAAAACCTTCCTTTTTGAAAAAAAAAAGGGGGGGAAGTGCTGTGGGATGTATGGCAAATGTGTTGCTAATTAATCAATAAAACACTGATTGGCCGTTGGCTAGGCAGGAAGTGTAGGCGGGGCAAGGAGGAGAATAAAGCGGGGAAGTGGAAGGCTGAGAGAGAGACACTGCCAGCTGCCATCAGGACAAGGAAGATGTGAGGTACCAGTAAGCCATGAGCCATGTGGCAAAGTAAAGATTAATAGAAATGGGTAAATATAAGAGTAAGAGCTAGACAATAACAGGCCTGAGCTAATGGCCAAGCAGTTTAAATAATGTAAGAGTCTGTGTGTTTATTTTATAAGTGGGCTCTGAGACTGGCGGGACTTGGTGGTGGGAGCTGGAGAGAAATTCTCCAGCAACAGAGCACTCTTCTACTCTACTGTGTTTCCTATGGGGTCCAAACAGTGAGCTTGCTCAGAACAAAAGAACTGTGCTTCCTACACACATGGACCATATCTAGTTCAACTCTGCTTAGGAAACTGACAAGAACAGTAGCTCCTATTCAGTCCAATACACAGTATTTGCTGGGAAAAGACGCGAGTGCTATTTGCACTGTGTATGGAATTTGGAGCGCAATAGTGACTCTTCTTACCAGAAAACAACTCTTGCTCGTAGGAACAAAAACTGCCTGTGACTCAACTACATTTATGACTGGGAAACAAACGCTAGCTCGCCTTACAAGAAACACACTCTGCTTTAGAGAAAAGAGCACTCTTCTACTCTACTGTGTTTCCTATAGGGCCAGAACAGTGAGCTTGCTCAGAACAAGAGAACTGTGCTTCCTACACACACGGGCCATATCTCGTTCAACTCTGCTTAGGAAACTGACAAGAACAGTAGCTCCTCTTCAGTCCGATACACTGTACTTGCTGGGAACAGACGCGAGTGCTATTTGCACTGTGTATGGCAGTGGGAACACAATAGTGACTTTCCTTACCAGAAAACAACTCTTGCTCGTAGGACCAGAAAGTGCATGTGATTCAACTCCATTTAGGACTGGGAAACAAACGCTAGCTCGCCTTACAAGAAACACACTCTGCTTTTAAGAAAAGAGCACTCTTCTACTCTACTGTGTTTCCTATAGGGAAAGAACAGTGAGCTTGCTCAGAACAAAAAAACTGTGCTTCCTCCACACACGGACATATCTAGTTCAACTCTGCTTAGGAAACTGACAAGAACAGTAGCTTCTCTTCAGTCCAATACACTGTACTTGCTGGGAACAGACGCGAGTGCTATTTGCACTGTGTATGGCAATGGGAGCGCAATAGTGACTCTTCTTAGAAGAAAACAAACTTGCTCCTAGGACCAGAAACTGCATGGGATTCAACTCCGTTTAGGACTGGGAAACAAACGCTAGCTCGCCTTGCAAGAAACACACCCTGCTTCTGAGAAAACAGCACTCTTCTACTCTCCTGTGTTTCCTATAGGGCCAGAACAGTGAGCTTGCTCAGAACAAAAGAACTGTGCTTCCTACACACACGGGGCATATCTAGTTCAACTCTGCTTAGGAACCTGACAAGAACAGTAGCTTCTCTTCAGTCCGATACACTGTAATAGCTGGGAACAGACAACAGTGCTATTTGTCCTGTGTATGGCAATGGCAGCACAATAGTGACTCTTCTTACGAGAAAAGATCTCTTGCTCGTAGGACCAGAAACTGCATGGGATTCAACTCTATTTAGGACTGGAAACAAACACTAGCTCGCCTTACAAGAAACACACTCTGCTTTTGAGAAAAGAGCACTCTTCTACTCTAAAGTGTTTCCTATAGGGCCAGAACAGTGAGCTTGCTGAGAACAAAAGAACTGTGCTTCCTACACACACAGGCCATATCTAGTTCAACTCTGCTTAGGAAACTAACAAGAACAGTAGCTCCTCTTCAGTCCGATACACTGTAATAGCTGGGAACACACGCGAGTGCTATTTGCACTGTGTATGTCAATGAGAGCGCAATAGTGTCTTTCCTTACCAGAAAACAACTCTTGCACGTAGGACTAGAAACTGCATGTGATTCAACTCCATTTAGGACTGGGGAAACAAACGCGAGCTCGCCTTACATGAAACACACACTGCTTTTGAGAAAAGAGCACTCTTCTACTCTACTGTGTTTCCTATGGGGTCCGAAAAGTGAGCTTGCTCAGAACAAAAGAACTGTGCTTCCTACACACACGGGCCATATCTAGTTCAACTCTGCTTAGGAAACTGACATGAACAGTAGATCCTCTTCAGTCCAATACACTGTACTTGCTGGGAACAGATGCAAGTGCTATTTGTACTGTGTATGGCAATGGGAGTGCAATAGTGACTCTTCTTACCAGAAAAATACTCTTGCTCGTAGGACCAAAACCTGCATGTGTCCCAACTCCATTTAGGACTGGGAAAGAAACGCTAGCTCGCCTTACAAGAAAAACACTCTGCTTTTGAGAAAAGAGCATTCTTCTAATATACTGTGTTTCCTATAGGGCCAGAACAGTGAGCTTCCTCAGAACAAAAGAACTGTGCTTCCTGCACACATGGGCAATATCTATTCAATTCTGCTTAGGAAACTGACAAGAACTGTAGATCCTCTTCAGTCCAATACACTGTACATGCTGGGAACAGACGCCAGTACTATTTGCCCTGTGTATGACAATGGGAGCACAATAGTGACTCTTCTTACCAGAAAACAATTCTTGCTCATAGGACCAGAAACTGCATGTGATTCAACTCCATTTAAGACTGGGAAACAAACGCTAGCTCGCCTTACAAGAAAAACACTCTGCTTTTGAGAAAAGAGCACTCTTCTACTCTTCTGTGTTTCCTATAGGGCCAGAACAGTGAGCTTGATCAGAACAAAAGAATTGTGCTTCCTTCACACGGGCCATATCTAGTTCAACTCTGCTTAGGAAACTGACATAACAGTAGTTCCTCTTCAGTCCGATACACTGTACTTGCTGGGAACGGACCGAGTGCTATTTGCACTATGTATGGTAATGGGAGCGCAATAGTGACTTTCCTTACCAGAAAACAACTCTTGCTCGTAGGACCAGTAACTGCATGTGATTTAACTCCATTTAGGACTGGGAAACAACCGCTAGCTCGCCTTACAAGAAACACACTCTGCTTTTGAGAAAAGAGCACTGTTCTACTCTACTGTGTTTCCTATAGGGCCAGAACAGTGAGCTTGCTGAGAACAAAAGAACTGTGCTTCCTACACACACGGACCATATCTAGTTCAACTCTGCTTTGGAAACTGACAAGAACAGTAGCTCCTATTCAGTCCAATACACTGTACTTGCTGGGAACAGACGCCAGTGCTATTTGCACTGTGTATGGCAATAGGAGCGCAATAGTGACTCTTCTTGCCAGAAAACAACTCTTGCTCGTGGGACCAAAAACTGCATGTGACTCAACTCCATTTCTGACTGGAAAACAAACGCTAGCTCGCCTTACAAGAAACACACTCTGCTTTAGAGAAAAGAGCACTCTTCTACTGTACTGTGTTTCCTATAGGGCCAGAACAGTGAGCTTGCTCAGAACAAAAGAACTGTGCTTCCTGCACACACGGCCATATCTAGTTCAACTCTGCTTAGGAACCTGACAAGAACAGTAGATCCTCTTCAGTCCAATACAC